>NC_059423.1:8036284-8151284 GCF_905220565.1 Melitaea cinxia
ATGTAATCCTGCACCGAATAATACGCTTTATCTATTAATTTCTTTTTAATACAAACTTAAAATTTATTTACAGATAATTGCAAACTGACGACGCGTTGGCGCAACGGTCACAGCACTGGTTTGTGGCTGTTGCGCTGGCAGTGGCGGTTTCGACTCCCGCACATGATAAACATTTTTATTGACCATGCAGATGTTTGCTGTGGTCCGTCCCCATCGTGCTCCGCAGAGCACACTAAGCCGTCGGTCCCGGTTGTTATCCTGTACAACTGATAGCGATCGTTACTCATAGTAGGCAACATATCCGCCAATATGCATTGGAGCAGCGTTGTGGATTAAGCTCTGATCCTTCTCCTACATGGGGAAAGAGGCCTATGCCCAGTAGTGGGATATTACAGACTGAAGCAAATTTACTTATCAACGAATAATTTATATTTGTATAGTTAATTTCTCCTAAATATCTTTTATGTACGGACACAATCCTGCCACTATGTTTCAATATAGTAAAGATGAGTAAAAAGATTAAAAACAAAATTGAATGTTCGCCTTATTTAATTTTATATTCTTAATAATATTGTTTTGAGGTCAGTTATCATAACAGCCGTAATAAAATTTTATTATTAAAAAATATATTAAAGGTTAACAAAGGAATGTTACTATGGTTACGAATTAATATACATACTGGATTTTTATATCCGTATTTATAATGAATGTAACAAATCGAATTCTGTAGGTTGAATATATTTTTGAAGTTTTTGGTGATGTTATGTAATCGATAATGTTGACGGAAAGTATTTTAAGCATCTTCAAAAAAGGATGTCTATGTGTGAACCTATTTTACTGGGCATACCGATTGTTTTTTAGGGTTCCGTACTTCAAGAGGAAAAAACGGAGCACTTATAGGATCACTTTATTGTCCGTCTGTCTGTCAAGACCCTTTTTCTCAAAAACGCGTGAAGGTATTAAGCTGAAATTCATATCAAATATTCAAGTCTAATGTCCCTTGGAGCTGTGAAAAAATCAAACCTTTACTTCCAACGCAATCAAAAGATACAGCCGTTTATGCTACAAATTTTCGACACTCGCAAGGAAATCCAAACCTACAAGGTACTTCCCAAGAACTCAGAATCTTGAAATTTGTTACGATGCAACGTCTCATAGCAGAGATAAAGGAAAAATTGCGAAAAGCATAAATTTTTTGCTACATTATACAATACAAATATTTTTAAATATTTTGTACGGAACCCTTGACGCGAGTCCGAATCGCACTTAACCGGTTTTTTTTTTTTTTTCGAAAGGTAGTGATTGTAATGTGGTTCAGTTTAAATTTAACCGATATTTATCAAGTACTTTTTGAGTTACCTCTAATAACGCGTATTTACTTGACTATTTTTCGTCTACGTTGTATTACTGGTCGATGTAATTGAAGTCGGTTTTTTTTTTGCGAGCGAACACAAGTTTTTTTTTTATTGTCTGTCTGAGTCTTGATCGTCTAAATTAACTACGGAAGCCGAAATTATAATGTTTTGTCTGCCTAACTATCGATCTGTATAAGTAGGATAAAAGTAGCTAATATTAAACAATAACAGGCAAACAAACGCGTCAGACTCAAGGAAGCGAAGACTCGCGAAGACCCTCACTTATAATTTTCTCTTGTGTCCGGTACCAATAAACATTAATAACATTCATCATTTATATTTATTCATTTTAAAGTCGTGGATTTTTAACCGACCTTAAAAAAAGGAGAAGGTTCTCAATTCTACTGCATACTTTTTTGTGTGTTACCTCAAAACTTTTTATTCGATGTATTATTATGTATTGATTTTGGGTTTTATTTTTAATCGACAGCTGGTGCTGTGTGCTTTTTAAATTATATTTTGTAAAGTGATAAGCCCTTTTGAAGCTTATTTGAATAAAGTAATATTTTATTAAAGATTGTAACTTGAACAGACAGACAAATTAATAATAATAATACAGTTTATTGTACAACAAAAACAAATAATATATAGCAATGAAATAAAAATTTAATAATAACGAATAAAATGTTAAATGTTCTCGATAGTTGAGGGTTATGTTATGGCATCGTTTCCGCGTGATGATCGCAAAAACGAACATAATTATACATTACACAATAATTTACATTCGCTTGTTTGTTTTTGCAAATTAATTTCAGGAATTATTTAAAAATATTATTATTATTTTTTTAATAATTATTTCTAATTATATTACAACGAAGTAAAACAAGCTACCATAGATGATGAGGATGACACAACTTTATCAGATTTTAACGCGGTTCATTGAGTTTTTTAGATGACCGACATTTCTCGAGTCATCCCTGACGTGACTATGGTTGCTGTAAAGTATCCGCCATGTCGGGCGCTTAAAAAACTTAATAAACTTAAATTCGCGTAAACATAAGAAAACAATAAATTGCTTAGATGGTAATAAATGCGATGGTAGGTTATAAACATTTTACATTAAGTAGCATCATGTTATATAGATTATGGTAGCCTAAGTATATACATGAGTTCGCGCATTTTTGGCGCGAACTTGTGCAGGCCTATGTCCAGCAGTGGACTGCAATAGGCTGAAATGATGATGATGCGGTATATGGTGTCTTCGCTGCCTTACGAAATGTGAAAAGCTAAAAAACGTCAAAAAGATTTTTTTCATATATAGTTATATATATATAGGGTCGGCAAACAAACGTAAGGCTCACCTGATGGTAAGCGATTACCGTAGCTTATAGACGTCTGCAACACCAGAAACATCGCAAGCGCGTCGCCGACCCTACCCCCAATTTCCCCCAGGAGCTTTGGTCACCTTACTCACCAACAGGAATACAAAACTGCTTGAAAGGAGTATCTTTTAGCTGTGCTGTTCCATATTTTGAGTAGGAAATTTCCCGCTGTGCTCTACCCCAGTTAAAAGGCTATATAGAAAATAGGCCATAAAACAGCTAGTTAGTTGTATAATTTTATTTTGACTGTAGAATGTATTGTAGGCCATAAAATATAAAGCAAAAGCTCAAAATAAATAAATTGTAGCAATGTGTTAACTATAAGAATTCGAGGTGTGTAAAACCGGGTGTGGTTTCTAGTTCTAAAAGTAATGCGAGAACTTTAATTACGTTTAATTACTAAAATGATTTTAATGTTGCTTAAAACGTTGTACGTAATGTATGTATGTAAGGAAGTGTTGATTATTTTCAGACTTTTTTTTGTAAGTACTTATTTAATTTTAATTCTTTTTGACAGTGTTATATGACACTATTTGGGAGCAGATTTTGACCTGGATACAGCCGTTTCATACGTAAATATGTTACTACTTGAAAGCGGTATTATTTAGCTGTGATCTTCTGTAAGGTCGAGGTACTACCCCAGTCGGGCTGCTCCATATTTTGAGCAGGAAATTTCCCGCTTTACCCTACCTCAACGAAGCCTCAGTAAATAGAGAAAATACGTGTCATAGTTACATACAGCTAGTGCGGCGGCTAACGATGCGCAAGTGGGTCGATGTACATCGGCCACGCCCGCAGCGTTACCGTTGCTACTAGTGACGTGCCAGCTCGATTATTATCGATATCATAATTTGTCGAATTTTTTTTTTAAATATTAAGATCATGATAAACACTTTTGGTTCTGCGCGACTTAAAGCGATTGTCTTTTTTAATCTCACGATATTTTCGGCACTCTAACTTAGTCAATGTCAGTAGAATTAAATTATTTATTAACATGAGTTAACGCCATTTTTGGTGCAAACTTGTGAAGGCCTATGTCCAACAGTGGACTGCGATAGGCTGATGTGTGGGTCTGTGTGTGTAAAACTAAGAATATTCAGATTGTTAATACAAATTCAAATTTATTTATATCAAATATAGGTCATCAGTTTAAATACATTTCTTAGAGCCGGTTGCACCAGTTGTAGAAAATTTTTATTCTGCAAATATGTTACGAATAGACTTTAACAGCAGGAGATCGAATAGACCATTAGGACGAGGGACGAGGGAGTTCCTCCTCAATTAATAAACAACACCTTTTCAATTCATATTTACTAATAGAAATACCTTATGGTAATTCGATGGTAAAAATAATAATATATCAAAATTTTTATCTGTAAGATAATGTCATCCGTCAAACGAGCTTTTACACATCTTCTATCTATACCTACTAAAAAATGGAGAGCCGGTTTTTTTGTTCCGCTATACAGCAAAAACTACTGAACCGATCGGAATAATACTTATACCATAAGATGCAGCGTGTTTCGGAGAAGGTTTTAGTATATGATATGTTGGTGATTATAAAAAATATGGACAGACAGATGTCGCTAGCTTTACATATATTACTACGAAAATCACTGGTCGTCAGCGGTCGCGCCGCTTGCGAACGGAGCCAGTGGCACAGTTGTTTACGGTAACCGCCTCGCTTCGTAAGAGGTCGGAGTTCAAATGTAATGCGTACTCGTAACTGACGCAGTGTGTATGTTATGACACGGATATTTTTTATCTATATAAATGATTCGGTTGTCTGGAAGAAATGGCTAATTGGCCATCAACCCGCCCATTACTTATATACTTTACAATTTCTGTTATTTTTTATGTGTACTTACGTTGTATTGACGCCGCGTTGGCGCACCGATCACAACCATGCATTGTGCCGGTTGCGCTGGTGGTGCGGGTTCGATCCCCGCACATGACAAACATTTGTATTGGCCATACAGATGTTTATTCAATCCTTGTGGGTTTCCCCACCGTGCCTCGGAGAGCACGTTAAGCCGTCGGTCCCGGTTGTTATCATGTACACCTGATAGCGATCGTTACTCATAGTAGGGAATATATCCGCAAACCCGCATTGGAACAGCGTGGTGGATTAAGCTCTGATCCTTCTCCTACATGGGGAAAGAGGCCTATGCCCAGTAGTGGGATATTATTGGCTGAAGCGCACGTTGTATTACTTGTCGATGTAATTGAAGTAGGTTTTTTTTTACATTTGTGAGAAACAATTATTTTGTATATCTTTACTAATATAATTAAGCGGAAACGTCTTTTTGTTTGTTTAACCGCGCTAATCTTAGAGGCTAGAGGTTTGAATCGAAAAATTATTTTTGTGTTGAACAGCTCATTTACTTGAAACTTGACCATTGACTTGAAAAAATATATACCCTAAGCCTTCCTCGGTACATGAGCTATCCAACACAAAAAGAATTTTTCAATTCGAACCATTAGCGCCCGAGATTAGCGCGTTCAAACAAACAAACACTTTAGCTTTATAATATTAGTATAGATTCTATGAAATTGTGTAACAAATGTATAATTTAATAGTAAATAATATCGACACTAATTTTCTTCCAGTAAGGTGTTATTTAAACGAACAGAGCGAGTTGGATAAGAGAATAAAGTTACGGTTACGAGCGGAGCGATGAGAGTAGCGACAAGCGGGTAGCGATTTTTATTTTCGTGTCGAAAATTATAAAATCGATAATTTCTTTATTTGAGCAATTTTCAAAATCAAACGACATAATCGTAATTATCAAAATAATATTAGTTTTTAATGAATTAATTTTAGTTAACATGATGCTTTCGCCGATTCTGATTTGATGTAGCCGATCGAGAAGAAGCGACAAGAAACTCCGCAGTTACTCTTTTTCTAACACACTTTAAAAAAGGATGAGGTTCTCATTTCGACAGTTTTTTTTTGTAGGTATATATGTCAGAATGTATGTATAAACTTGTAGCTCCTGTTTATTTAGCTGTTTCATTTCTACAACCGGTGACCAAAATATATATTTTATTCGTTGACGTCAAGCGGTTTTTAAGTCTGTTACAACTCCCGCTGATATAGTCTTTCAATGCTCATCAGTGACACATATAAAAGACTAGCTGTGTCCCACGGTTTCACACGCATTAATTTGAAAAAAATAAGCTATAACCTTCCTTGATAAATGCGCTATCTAACACTTAAAGAATTTTTTAAATCGGACCAGTAGTTTCTGAGATTAGAGCGTTCAAACGAACAAACAAACAAACAAACTCTTTAGCTTTATAATATTAGTATAGATAAATAACTAGTACAGGCTCTAAATCTAAATCAATCAATTTTAAAATATCTTTTCTTTTTATTTTCAACATCTTTACTACCCAAACCTTCCAATCGCTATCCCGTTACACTAAGACCTTACCACAAAAGCTACCAGAACGGGATTAAGTTATAAATACGTCAGAATATAACGCTAACAAGGCTTGTAATATAAATGATAGTAAACCATTGTTGGGACCGAACATTTCGTATTGCGACACTGTGGAGTGTCGCCATCTAGCGGTGAATAGTGTTAGCTTTTGTAAACTAACATTGAGTTTTGGGTTGTTTACGGCTACACAAGTGAGGATTATTATTAACTAGCTACTGCCCGCGACTTCGTCCGTTTCGAATAGTTACTTGAAAAAAAAACAATTTTGAAACATTCTTCATTAGTACTCCGCTCCTATTGATCTTAGCGTGATGATATATAACTTGCGCCTTCCTCAATAAATGGGCTATCTAACACTGAAAGAATTCAAATCGGACCAGTGGTTCCTGAGATTAGGGCGTTCAAACAAACAAACAAACTCTTCAGCTTTATAATATTAGTATAGATTGAAAGAGAAAATAAATAATCTTGGAAAGATACGCAATCCAATGAAAATAATCGTAAATTGTTTTGCTGAGTGCTGTTTGATTTTATAGTGTGATTGTGATTTTTGATCCTGAAATTTCGAAATTTTTACCAATACAATTTTATTTTATTTATTTATTTATACTTTATTGCACACTTACAATAAGAACATTAAAAAGAAGAGAAAAAAAGATACTAAATAAAGTGCAAAGGCGGTCTTATAACTGACAGTGATTTCTTACTGAAAACTCGTCTATAAAGGAAATATTGGTAACATATAACCAACATATGATAAACATACAATATATGATAAAGTCCTTTAAATACAAGAGGTACATAACGGCAGTGAGGTTTTTAATTCAGCCCGAATCACCCCACTACTAACTACTACTAACTTCTAAATGGTTAAAAGGGCTCTACCCCCCCTTTTTCCATGTAGGAGAAGGATCAGAGCTTAATCCACCACGCTGCTCCAATGCGGGTTGGCGGATATATTCCCTACTATGAGTAACGATCGCTATCAGGTGTACATGACAACAACCGGGACCGACGGCTTAACGTGCTCGCCGAGGTACTGTGGGGAGATCCACTAGGACAGACCGGAAACAATAATTGTATGCTGTAAAATAAAAAATTACTCACTCTCACTTCAGCCTAATACAGTCTGATGGACATAAGCTTCGACAAGTTCGCGCCAAAAATGGCGTGAACTCATGTGTTTTGCCCATAGTCACCACGCTGGGCAGGCGGGTTGGTGACCGCAGGCTGGCTTTGTCACACCGAAGACGCTGCTGCCCATGTATTTCAAAGCCAGCAGTTGGACGGCTATCCCTCCATCAGTCGGTTTTTGAAGTTCGAAGTGGAACTGTGTTATCCCTTAGTCGCCTCTTACGACACCCACGTTAATACAGGGTGTGGTTATATTCTTACTGCCGTAATCACACAGCATAAAAAAATAAATAATATCTAAATAAACAAACGAATAACTTACAATAAAAGATCGTCTTATAGTATAATGAGATGATGAAATATTCAAAAAAAAAAAAAAAAAACTCTGACGCATTTCTGTTCAGTTATGGATGAACGGTCCGACACGCGAGGTAAGTCACGCCATTCAAGCATTGTTTTTTCGATATTATAGGGGTCATGAGACGGAGATGAAGCTAATTTTCATAATACTAAGTTTAAAAATAAACTAATTGTATTCTATAACATTTATAAGTATGAGATTTAGTGCTGAAAAGAATAATCAAATACGTACGTATAAGTACTTATTAGTTTAATCATCTCTACAAATAAATAAAATTGGAGTATCTGTTTGTAATATTAAAATAACCGTCTTTTACTAAATGCATATGGATGCATATACAAGGTACATATTTTTATCTGTACTGTGTGGGTACGGTACTAAAGAATATAGCCACCCCCTCTCTCCCCGTGGGTGTCGTAAGAGGCGAGTAAGGGATAACACAGTTCCGCTACCACCTTGGAACTTAAAAAGCCGACCGGTGGCGGGATAACCATCCAACTGCTGGCTTTGAAATACACATGCCGAAGACGGGCAGCAGCGTCTTCGGTGCGACAAAGCCAGTACTGCGGTCACCAACCCGCCTGCTCAGCGTGGTGACTATGGGCAAAACACATGAGTTCACGTTATTTTTGACGTAAACTTGTGGAGGCCTATGTCCAGCAGTGGACTGTATAGGCAGTAATGATGAATGATGATATTTTTATCTGTGTAATTGTTGCGGCTAATCTCTGTAACGGTTGGATCGATTTTGACGGGACTTTTACTGGCAGATAGCTGATGTAGTAAGGAGTAACTTAGGCTACTTTCATTTTAGAAAATCTATTTTATAATTTAGCGAACTGAACAATAACTTTTTTGTTAAAGTCCACACGGACGAAGCACGCGTCGCGGTCGCGGGCACAGATAGTTAACAACATAAAAAAATAATATCATCATTACAGCCTATACAGTCCACTGCTGGACATAGGCCTCCACAAGTTTACGCCAAAAATAACGTGAACTCATGTGTCACCACGCTGGGCAGGCGGGTTGGTGACCGCAGTACGGGCTTTGTCGCACCGAAGACGCTGCTGCCCGTCTTCGGCCTGTGTATTTCAAAGCCAGCAGTTGGATGGTTATCCCGCCATCGGTCGGCTTCTTAGGTTCCAAGGTGGTTGTGGAACCTTGTTATCCCTTAGTCGCCTCTTACGACACCCACGGGAAGAGAGAGGGTGGCTAAATTCTTTAGTGCCGTAGCCACACAGCAAAAAATAATATGAGCAATAGAAAATAAAAGACCAAATATATCAGTGCCTCGGTATTGTTTTTGAAAAACGCTGTTATTCTGACTGAACCTGTATCCAAACTTTAATCAGTCAAAAATCAGTCAAATTCATATTTAAACCCATTTCATCTATTACAGGTAACAATTACCCGACATCGTCAAAAGTGGTCAAAGTAGAAGAATCGACGTCCACTCAGCTACCATTCGAGTGAGTATTGTTATTACATTTTTTTTTCAAACTACCCACATAATTGTAAATTTTGACTGTCCCTCTGGCGCAGTTTGTAGTAAACCTGCTTTCTGCTCCGTTGGTTATGGGTTCGATTGTCGCCTTTATCGAAAACATTTAGTTGCCTATCCTAATAACAGCCGACCGTGTGTGTGTGTGTTCAAGATTTTTATATATAAATATACATTTATCATAAAACATTTAATGTTTCAGCTCTCATGCAGAACCAACGGTGAAGGTCGGTCCTGATCTCCGGAGCGCTAGGAAACTGAAGAATGTTAACCGGTGAGTTTATCTCTTTGAGGTTCCGTACAAGTTGGTTAGTTTATAAATCGATTTTAGAGTTTTTATTATTTTAAACAATTATTACAATTTCAACAATACAAGAGCTTTATCGAGTTCTACTTTTCTGATCTTTGTATATACACCACACATTGGTTTTTTTTTAAATACAATGATAGGCTTGCGTTTGACCACTATTCACCTGATGATAAGTGAAAATGCGGTCTAAGATGGAGCACGCTTACCTAGAAGTAACCTGTTCACGACTTAAAGATCCCCAAGTTATAATTTTCCTGAGACACAGAACAATTTCATAAGAAGTGTTGAGCAATATTGTCTTGCAAATTAATAACCTCCTTAATTTAGCTTTTTTATTACGAAATTGTTATTTGTCTGATGCGGATGACGTCTGTACTTCTGCCTATATTTACTCCAAATAATCTTAATAAACATAGTGTTATATCGACTTTCATTTGGTTTGGTTTCCCTCATACACGCTTCAGCCTGTAATATCCCATTACTGGGCATAGGCCTCTTCCCCATGTAGGAGAAGGATCAGAGCTTAATCCACCACGCTGCTCCAATGCGGGTTGGCAGATATATTCCCTACTATGAGTAACGATCGCTATCAGGTGTACATGATAACAACCGGGACCGACGGCTTAACGTGCTCTCCGAGGCACCATCATAACCTTCCATCAAATGTCATCTCTCACTCAATCATATACTGTACCTACAGTATATAACTTAAATAATTATTTTTCCAGATTTAAGCAACCATCCAATCATCCGCAAACGTCAATCCAGCTGTCAAACTTTTTCCCGCCAATTTTACCCTTCACAATTCCCGCGCAAATGAAACCTCAGATGGAGATTAAAAACTTTTTACTGAACACAGCTTTACAGAACGCACTAAACGATTCATTACACGAAATAGCTCGAAAGAAAATAACGACAGATAATGAAAGTAAAGTGGTCAGAGATAATAAAAGTAAAATAACCACAGATAAAGAATGCGAGACGCGAAGGAGGTTACATAAGTGCGATGTGGCTGGCTGTCATAAGGTTTACACGAAAAGTTCGCATCTGAAAGCTCATAAACGGACACACACAGGTTTGTAGGACTCTTTCTATTACTTAAAATATAAATAAAAAATCTAATATATACTAAAAGGACTGAAAAACTTCGGTAGCAGATTAAAATACCTATAGTCAAATTTCGTATACATATATTTCAGAAAACCTATTATTGTTATAAATTTTTTCTTTTATAGTACTGATTAATATACAAGGCATATCTCTCATAGTTAGTTTTCATTTGTCATTTCGTAATATTTTATAGCCTATATCAAATAAAATATTTCATACATAAAACGAAACATGTAAAAGCTATTCTCTAAACTAATTGGTACAGAAAAAATCTTTATACAAAAGGGTAAGGAAATTCAATTAAAAAATCGTATTTTTCAGGTGAAAAACCCTATAGCTGTGGTTGGGCGGGTTGTGGCTGGAGGTTCGCGAGATCAGACGAACTGACGAGACATACACGCAAACATACCGGACACAGGCCCTTTACTTGCCCCCTCTGTCGCAGGGCCTTCGCCAGGTCCGACCATTTAGGACTGCACATGAGGAGACATTAGGGGCGTTTTAAAATGTTTTGATTGGTTTACATGTCATACATTTTGAAAAAAAAAATCTAAAGTTTTAGTAACTATGAAAATGTAGAAATTAGTAATGTTTAACATATAATGTATCAAAAAATATCTACCAAGAAGTATTATATAAAGATCCGTTACAAAGAGTGACATATTTATATATTTTTGTAATATATTGAAAGATAAATTCTGAAAAAAAAAATGTTATATAATTCAAAAGTAAATAAGATGCAATTAAAAAATCTATCAAAAAATAATAATAAAATTAGTCACTTATAAAGAAATCAATATTTCATATTTAATTATTTTATATGTAAATATATGTTATACAAGATATTAATATACAATATGATAAGACATTAATCACTGATTATGTGTTCAGGAGCCTCAGAAGGTCCTCTAGTTCCTAAAATGATTAAAACAAATTTAATGGCAAATATATATATTTTTTGCCATAATTATTGGCTACTTTAGTCAAAGGGTCCAAGTATCTTATAAAACGGATTTCTCTAAGGGTCGGTTTCACCGCTTGTGGATATAGTTTATCCAGCAAATAAATTACGAGTTTTTCCTCAACTAATAATCTCAAATATAATATCTATAGTGCAATACGATGGTGAATAAAAATGAGTATATCAAACATTTTTATCTCTTGGATACCGTAATCCGTCAAATAGCGTTATCCACAACCGGTGAACCAGTCCCTGAAATATATAGAAAATTAACAAAAAAAAAAAATTAAAAGCAAAGAATCCGCCATTTTGTTAAGACTATGAACTTCGACCTATTATCATATTTTGAAGTCGGTAAAGCGGATTTTTCGTATTAAATACAATTCTTTATAGCGTAGGAAGTAATTAAATAAGAATTTATACTGTAAGTTGTACCTTTCGAAATAATTTTAAGATTTTCGCGGCATTATTTGACACTTAACGGCCAGTAATTTTACATTTTTTTACAAATAAGGTTTTATATAGTTTTTTTTTATATAGATTTATTGACTATAAGTCACAATAATATATGCTCAAAAATACACGGAAATCGATACAGGGCATTGATGGCAATAATAGGTGAAATAAAAAAATATAGTAAAAAGTTGTAATTTTATGTAGAATTTTTTTTTTAAATATGAGAAATAGGTGTCTAGATTTAAAAAATCGTGTTCTTAGCTAATGATATATCATAGGATTGTTTGACTAGTTGTTGATAAAGTTTATCTTGCAGTTAAGCTACTGATAGCTTTAAAAACAGCTAAACTATTAAACAATGTTTTGATTCACATTTGCAATAGATATATCCCAAAAATAAATTGGAATTTAACGGTGAGAAGGATTCGTACCGTCAAAGCTATCTGAAGTGTAACGATATCCTTATATTATTCTTTTTAACATCATTTTATATATTTAAAAGATCTCTATACGCAAATATGAATTGAAAAGTTATTGTTTTGAGGCGAAACGGGTCCTAAGGCCTGTTCTACCTCCTGCCGTTAAAGTCTATTCGTAAGTTATTTGCAGGATAAACTACCTACAAACGGTGACACAGGCCCTTATTATTTAGCTTTTATTATTATTAAGCTTTTTTTGCTCAGAGCGTTTTGAATATTGTTATGTTTTTAGAGTTTACAGATTATTATTAATATATGAAAATAGATTAATTTAAAATAAGATGTATTTGTATATAGTGGGTTAAATAGGGGCCAGTATTTTTTGTATAATAAGTACCTAATAATTATTATTAAATTTTTATTGAAAAATTGTATACGTGATCTCAAATTGGTTATACTTTTCTCTCTATGTGGATCTCAAATTTGAAATATGTGTATATAGCAGATACGGCGAACATTGTACCGTCATATTTTTCGATTTTTTTTTTATTTTCAAATTTACTGTTATTCAAATCATGTTATGACAATAACGAAAATAATAAAAAATATTCGTCGTTTGATGTCGTTTTGATGCCGTCGTTTTTGTTTATATAGATTTTAAAGACAATGTTACTTTCAAAAAATCATTCTTTATAATCTAAAAAAAATAGTAAGTAAGTTATGATTCCTGTAGTTTTTAGACTAAAATCCAGCATTTTGCTCGGCCAGTAATTATAAAGTTTAGTTATATTTTATAGATTCCTATTTACGATCGGACGCTTATTGAAAATATAAGAAAAAAGTAAAAAAAAAGTGAAAAAAATGTGAAACAGTTCCAATTTTATTTTATTTTTTGTATATTTTGACTTTTATATAATTTAAGAGTTAATTTTTTTTAATAATCACGATAAAGTATGTAACATCCTACTGCTAGGCATAGGCCCCTCTCTGTGTAGGAGAAGATTCGGAACTTAATCCACAAAAACAACCGCTCTGATGCAGTGGTCCATGTGCCATGAACAATGGAGGTTTTCGGGTTCAATTCCTGCTCGGGATGAATACATGTATTTTAGATGTCTGCCCTTTGGGTCCATCCATCGTGCCTCGAAGAGCGTTAAGCCGTCGCTCCCGCTTGTTATCATGTACACCTGATAGCGATCGTTACTCATATCTGAAAACCCGCAGTGGCGCAGCGTGTTGGATTAAGCTCCGAATTGTTCAAGTTTTCCCATATTTCAAAAAATTATCTATTACAAACGAGTTCACTTTAAAATGTGTTTGTATTGTGGTGTGGAATGGTTGTGGTGAGTACTTTTGAAAAGTACATCCTGGTTTAAAATTTTCTGACATCAACTCTTCAATTGTGACATTACGTTTTTTGAATATTTATTTTTATTTTTCGAAAAAAAAGTGTGAAAAATAATTATGTACACACGTAAGAAGTTATGCTTCATTGGCTAGCTAACTTCACGTTGCTAACTTCTTCTTCGTTGACTAGCTAACTACAGGGTGTCGGTATTTTGTGAGGGAGTGCGCGCGCATCCTAAAAATTTACTATTTACTGTTTTAATATTGATAAATGTTTTAAAAATATTTGATATGAGATATTTAGAATGTGCAGTAATATATTTCATAACAGAGCCTTTAATAAAATTTGTAATTTCCTATAAATTGTGATCTTATGAAATTTTTCGATAGTATTTTATTGACTGTAATTGTTAAATTGTTATACTTTTTTTGATAATGCGATTGTGATAAATACGTAAGGATGTTAAAATTATATTTCTCATCGATTCCTATTATGTATTTTATTATTAATAAAATTTTATTTTATATTGATTTATGTTTTTTATTTATTTTGAATTTTTAGTGAATAAATGTCATTCATATTGATTTAAAGGTGTTAGGATATTTTTATTATAATTATATTAATATTAAAAATGATAATCCAACGTTTGGTGTCGATCTTACTAATAGATAGTTGTTCATTCGACCTCACTTTCTTACGCACATTAGAACAAACGTGTGCAAGTGAGATAGATTTACCGTACAGGATTACTGTACAATGACGTCACTACATTTACAGAAATTACACAAACGATGTGTGAATATAGACAATTTTAGAAAAATATAAATAACAGTATTTATAATCTGTCTATGATTTTGGTCAAGAAAGTTAGAATTTTGTCAGACCTTGCCTGGTCTCAAGACCATACATCAACTGTAAGTCAGAAAGGAAGGAGGGTAAAGTGGTGAAGGCGTGACGAGAGCGTTACGAAAATTGTGATCGGGTGAAGCGATCGAAAGTTGAGAAGGAGATATAAGTTAGATGGAGCTAAAGAAATTGTACTTCAGTCGTGTGGTTTAAAGGACGCTGGTTTTTTTATATATTTATCATTAAGGCTAGTTAGTAATCAGTATATGGATTTGACTCATCCACGACGGCGTCTATAGCGTCGTCGAAACATCGAGAGTTCCAAAATATCAATCGCGCTAAGTTCCGTAGAATCAAAAGTAGTCATCTAGTCCCTTTGTGTATCCTTTGCATTATTACCAAATAAGAAATTACTGATGTGTGAATTGTGTAAACCTGGCATTATACACGCCTGAAAAAAAAATCATTGACAGTTCATTTCTCCACTAAAATCAAAATTCATCATGAAATTATAGTCAGATTAAAAATGTAGGAATAACGAAAAACCAAAAAAAAAAATTAACAAAATGGCGTAAGTATAATCCTTAATATTACTGTTATCAAATATTTCCGAAAAATAAATAAATAAAGAAAACTACTTCACTAGGTCGGCAAACAAGCGTACGGCTCACCTGATGGTAAGCGATTACCGTAGCTTAAAGACACCTGCAACATCAGAAGCATCGCAAGCGCGTTGCCGACCCAATCTCCAATCCCCCCAGGAGCTCTGGTCGCCTAACTCACCAATAGGAACACAATACTGCTTGAAAACAGTATTATTTAGCTGTAATCTTCTGTAAGGTCGAGGTACTGCCCCAGTCGGGCTGCTCCATATAAACGTCATACGAAATAGAAGAAATAAAATTTAAAATAATGAATATTCATTAGATGTAACAGGTGGTCTTATAGCTTTCATAGCGATCTCGTCCTGTAAAACTTTGGGCAGAGGACTAGCATAAAAATAATATAAACGCCCAGATCATGGCAAACATCTGTATGGCCTATAGAAATGTATGCCGTGTGCAGGGAGAACTCGCAACAGCCATAAGCTAGTGCTACGACAGATGAGTGATAATAATGTAAACAAAAATTGGCTACATGCTTCTTCTATATTTGTAACAGTTGTGCGGTATGCGAACACTGCGATTCAACAATCCGAGTGGGGGAAGGTGCAATACACGATGGATATAGCTATCACGACCGTTGCAAAAAATGTTGTAAGTATTCTTGAGTAGGGCACAGCAGACAGCAAGATATACTCTGCTCAAATCTGGAGTACCCTGACTGGTGGAGAACCTCAACTTTGCAGGAAGTCACAGCTAAATAAAACTGCTCTGAAGCAGTGTTATGTTCCTTTGGTGATTAAGGTGACAAAAGATCCTGAAAAGGATCGAGGGTAGTCGACAATTCGCTTACGATGCTTTCAGTGTTGCAAGCGACTAAAGGCTACGGTAACCGCTTAGCATCAGGTGAACCAGAAGTTCGTTTGCTGCCTAGTTGTATAAAAAGAATATTTTTGTCCAAAGTCTACCAATTCTAAGTAGATGCTCATCTTCTATCCATGATTATCTACATTTTTATTATCAAGTTTATTCATTTAAATATTTATTGTTAAACGCCATCTTTTGGGTTCTATGGAGAAACATTAGTACAATAAATAATTTTATCTTAGCCTTTCAGGGGAAGTTTTCTATAAGATGATACGAAGTTCGCCACGTCAGCTAGTATATCATATAATTCTGTGTCACTTAACTTCTCTTAAACAGTTGAACTAAATTACTTGAAACTTCGCGTGTGTATTTTGATGGGTTCGTGGATGGTTTGTAAACTCAATTAGAATCGGTAGATGGCTCTGCTGTTGGTATGCCAGCAATCAAATTTGGTAGCTGCTTTTCTGGGCAGGACTACTTCTGCTGGATCCGCGGATATTATTTATATACTCGTAATATCTTAGGACCCGTCCGTAAAATAGGTCGGGCTAAATTTTATCGTTTTACGACTTCTCCCCCTTTCATATCACGCTATGTCACATTCAAAACAACGTTCATATTAATAATTAGGTTTTTCATTTTTAACATATATAATAAAATCTTCTTCTTATCACAATTACTCATAATGCTAAGCATATACCATCCCCCCCCCCCACCCTATATGCGAACGTTACCGTTAAAACTAAACCAAATAAATTTGCATTCATATTGTTAATGAAATTAATTACTTAAAAGATTCGTGTTAAAAACATTTTAATCATCGTATTTCTAATTATAAAGATAATTGCGTGCCAGAATTATAATTAAAATCGATCTATCAAACGTTAATTACTCTATAACAATATTAAATGAAGCATTTTTTTTGTTATATCCTATTTTTAAAAAACTAGTTATAAGCCGGGACTTCGTACGTAAAATCAAAATCAAAATCAAAAACAGCTTTATTCAAATAGGCTCCAAGAGCATTTTCGAATCGTCATTTTACAAATTAAAACTTTTAAAATAAATTATTATATTTGTAGAAGTAAAGCTACCACCGATTCGGAATGTAGATTCTGCAGAGAAGAATTGGCGGGAAACTCCGCAGTTACTCTTTTGAAAAATAATATATAAACTGTGTTTTAATACAAAATTAGAAACATGTTGTATGAAATATAGCGTCACTAAATCTAGAATAGTCATCGAAATCATTATCAAAATAACAACTACTTCATTCGAGTAGGTTTTAAAATCACCTTTGAATCGTCATTTCAGAAATTATAGTTAAAAGTGATGTTACCACCGATTCGGAATGTAGATTCTGCAGAGAAGAATTGGCGAGAAACTCCGCCTTTATTCTTAAAAAAAGATATGTCCAGTGGCTAAAAGGGTGTCAGGTTAAACATTTATGTGCGTTACAGGGGCGGGAATTACAGGAGTAAAACGATGCCTACGTAATATTGTTTTGACGTGACAACGTCAAATAAATCGTTAAACGCCGGCGGTATGCACGAAAAAGGATGACTCCTTGAAGCGTTACGCTCATTATACCGTTACGCTCATTGTACGCGTGCGCCGCATCTATCTCTCTTCCACTCGAATGGCTTATGTGTCCGAGGTTGATAGGAATGTTTTGTTATGAAATTGTCACGTTAAATTATCGTCCGTAAAGCAACTTTACAGACTAGTTTTTTTTTTTTGAAGTAAAACTTCTTTACTTACGCTTGACTTGGAGAGTAAGCTGGTGAATGTTTGACGAGAGCGTTACGAAAAGTGTGATCAGGCGAGGCGAACGGAGCAAGAGAGAGGTGCGAGCACACATTTTCTTTCTCTCTTTCTCTCATAACCATATACGTTCCCTATATTTAAGACACAGTGTAAGCCTATTGTGCAGGCCTACTGCTAAAGAAGTGTTACTTCAGTCGTGCAGTCTAAAGCACGCTCGTTTTTTTAATGTAAAACAACTGTGAAAGAAAAATTACCAACGTTAACACCCCCTTTCCCTTCTTTCAAATCCCTCGATCACAATATTTTCTTTTGCTGATTCTTCTCAGCAGAATCATTCGGGATCGGTGGTTACTTGGTTTATAACCTATAATTAATTTATCAAAACAATTATTTATATTTTGTAAAATGACGATTCGAAAGTACTTTTAAATAACGTAATTTTTGAATTTGATCGATTTAAAAAGAGAAAATTAAGTAAAGAAAATAAATATTTTTTGAATATCATATAAAATATTGACCGTTCCAGCGGGGATCGAACCTGTGTGTGAAATCGTACATATTAATAATAGCATGGTGTCATCTCCTGTCAAAGATTTTCATTGTAATATGAAACTTTGAATAGTTACGGGTCTCTGTAAAGAACTCACTATAGACGGCGCCACGGTTCGCTTAAACCGAATATAAAATCATCACATCAAAAATTGTGTTCAATCAAAAAATGTTTCGAATTCCTAATGTGTGGGTAACACAAAAATAAAATCGTACATAAGAAAATAAATGTTTTAGTATCAATAAATAGTATATTATAATGATTTATTTATTTTGTTAAATCCAGACGTCTGCAGTGAAACAAACTTACACAACGCAGAAGTATTCAAAGGTGTATTATTTTGCTCCGGATGTTCTCGGCGTATTTTCAAAGGCTGTTCCGCAGCGCGGCGAGTGAAGACAAAGGGTAAAGTTTTAATATTCTTTTGAACCAATGGAATCTGTGGACGAAATTAACATTTATTTTAGTGGTTATCGGTTGTTTGTAAATGTTTATATTTAAACAGGGAAAAGGCACAGTAACAGACTACGCAAAAGGCGGCCAAGACGTTTATCGGACAGGGTAATTGAACTTGCTCGGTTGAATTCCGCACTTACTAGTGATAGCCATACCGAAAATTCGAAATTGAGGTAAGAAATAATCATATTTAATACTACTAACTAACGAGTCTATATATATTCTTCTCAGCTGCTTCAAGTAGTATGAAAATTTTCTCTACGTTTCCCGTCTCTATCAAGTCTCTCACTAAAGATTTAACAAACGTGTTTTGTCTGTTAAATCTCGAAACAATTAAATTAGAAATAACTGGTATCAGTGTTTATTTTCTAGTGTCTACTTGAAACAGAAATAGGAGCAGATGTATCCTAAAAAATCAAAGGAAAGTAGGGGGGAATTTGAGAGAAAAATTATTGAAGAAATATTGACTTCTGGCTTTTACTCTCCACTTACAAAACGTAGTTCATTTTTTTCGACACTGGTGATAAGCAAGTCTACCGTTCGTCTGATGGTGAGCGATTACCGTAGCCTATAGACGTCTACAACACCAGAAGCATCGCAAGCGCGTTGCCGAACTACTACTTTTTTTTGTTGACCCAGAGCAAATCCCTTATGGGTGCTCGTAGCCCGGGGGAGCCGCAGGGTATGTCCAACTCACACAGACTGAAACCTCTGGGGTGTTCCACCGGCGTGCTTATAGCGGGATCGCGGTTACGCTATATCACTTCCACTATTCTATTTCGAGGGTTTTGTGCGATTTTTTTGCATTTAAAGCGGCCCATGGTCTCAATAAAGTTTCGACACATATTCAGCGGATCGAAATACACAAAAATCACTCTTAGTTTAGTTCTAAAAAAAATTTTACATCATTAAAACTGTCGATTTTCATCATTTTTACGGTTTTTTTAAGTTTTCTCGAAATTCTGAGGGTGTACAGGTCAAACTGACCTCAAATTCGGATTCAGCGGACCAAAATACGTACCCGTAAGTAGGTCCGGTCAAATGCACATTCCACTTCATTTTTTTTGTGTGCCGGTGTTTTCATCCTTATCTCACAATAAAAAATGTAGTTTTAATGAATCGAAATAATCATTTAATTCTTGTTGGTAATTTTTTAGCAACCATATAAGCGACACCACGAAAGTACTGGATAACCCTCAAGCGGTAAGTATAATTGTATTTACTACCTTATATTATTATTCAGTTAATTTTTTATATTTTTTCCCTTTCGCAGTCCACTACTGGACATAGGCCTCCACAAGTTCACGCCAAAAACGACGTGAACTCATGTGTTGCCTTCGGCGCGACAAAGCCAGCCTGCGGTCACCAACCCGCCTGCCCAGCGTGGTGACTATGGGCAAAACACAGTTCAAGATTATATAAATGATAAATCTGCGAGTGTACAGTGGCGATTTATGACTAAATTTATAAAGATTTACTGTCTTATTACAAACTAGCTGACCCCGCAAACGTTGTTTTGCTATATATGTTATTAATCCCCCTTAATTCTCCCTGCCCCCCTGATAACATATAATATACTTTTTTGCCTAAAACTCGAAAACTATTAAATTTTAGTAAATAGTTTGTTTAAAGAATTTTAACTATTTAAGATTCTCTACAAATATCACTATTTAGTTTTTTCTCAGACCAACCGTTTGGTCTCAAATGCGAGTTGAAAATTAGCAATTTTCAGCGGTCTCTGCAAAACCCCACTTTTTACATTCCACAACCTTATTTTTTATTAGAATGCTGGTTTATCGCAAAAAAAACCTTTTGTAATACCTTTTTTATTTAGACCGTAGTTTATAGAAGTTTTAATCATGTTTCTTAGTGAAACCGCTTTTTGCAATAAGACGGATGCAGTTTTTTTAAAGGGTAACTGCACAGTTTTTTTGTCGATTATTCTCAGCAGAAACTACATTCTGAATCGTCCTTATAAACGTTACAAAAAAAAATGAATTCGTAACATATTATTCATATTTTTCTCAGGTGAAAGGCGATAACTTAAAAAAGAATAGCATTGGTAAGTCATAAAAATAAAAGAACTACATTTTTTTTTCTTGTATATGTAACTAGGTCGGCAAACAAGCGTACGTCTCACCCGATGGTAAGAGATTACCGTAGCTTATAGACACCTGCAACACCAGAAGCATTGCAAGCGCGTTGCCGACCCAATCCCCAATTCCCCCAGGAGCTCTGGTCACTTTACTCGCCAACACAAAACTACTTGAAAACCGTATTATTTAGCTGTGATCTTTTCTGTTAGTTCGAGATACTACCCCAGTCGGGCTGCTTCATATTATGGGCAGGAAATTTTCTCCCCCCCCCCCCACCTCAGTTACATATATATTCATAAAATAGTTACCCACTAGCTGACTTCGCGAAATCCGTATCGATTCATTTTTGTTGTGAATTTGTTGATTTTTTTTAACTGTCAAAAAAATTTTTTTTTCAATTCAATGCAGACGACCGCTCTGTTGTATTTAATGGTGCGTGTGCCGTGTCGGCGGCGCCTAAACACCGACGTTCGTAGGTTCGATTCCTGCTCGGAGTGGATATTTGTGTTTATACAAATATTTATTTCCTGTCTGGTTGTTAATCCTTGTGGATCTCCCACCGAACCTCGGATAGCACGTTAAGCTAACGTTGTTAATCATGTACACCTGATAGCGATCGTTACTCATAGTAGGGAATTTATCCGCCAACCCGTATTGGAGCAGCGTGGTGGATTAAGCTCTGATCCTTCTCCTACATGGGGAAAGAGGCCTATGCCCAGCTGTGGGATGTTACAGGCTGAAACGTTCCGGAGTTATGCGCGTACATACATTTCAGCGATTATTTTTTATTTAAATACATTATTATTATTAATAATAGGATTTTTTATACATTATCAGATACAGCAACGGTCACAGACGTAACACAGGAGCTTTTAAAAAATATTTATTCGGCAACAGAAAACAAGTAAGTTCTGCACAGATTATAATAATCATTTAACTTATAATTCATTTGAATGAAAAATATTTTTATATTAACGTCAGATTTGTTCTACGTATTTTAAACTTAAGGCCACAGAGTATGAATACAAAATACATAAATATGAATAACTTACCAAAAAGTACTTATATGTGATAAATTACTTTGAGTAATATAAATTCATTTAGAGTGCCATCTAGCGTGGAGTAGTAAAACTTATTTCTTAACTATCGTGATGGTTCAATTGTATCTTCTCAAAGTAGTGTAATAAAATTTTATCAATAAGTTAATTAAAATCCTTTTCATAGCGCCAAAATGTTCGCGTCGCCCACTAAGCTAAGAAAAAAAAGCAAAAATCATAGAAGAAATGAAAATGTGAGTTTATCTGTATTTTTTATTTTACTGAGGTGGAGAACAAGCTTAGCATTCAGTTGATGGTAAACGGTTACTGACTATAGATGCCTGTTACTTTAATAAACTTAACTGAAAGTTGTCGACTTAAAAATAATCCTAATTATTCTGTCTCTTAATTTGTGTTTATTTTAATATTGAAAATATTCTAAAGCAAGGCATTCGTTATTTTAACATTTTTTAAATTATTTCAGAAAAAAAATATCTACAGTGATCTAAGGATGGCAGGTAATAATTTAACCGTTAAATTTAATATTATTATTTAATTTAAAAAGAAGACATTAGATTTTTTTTTAATAAACTAGCTGACCCGGCGAACTTCGTATCGCCTAACAGTCGATTCTTTAATTTTATTAATTTTTTTTTTGAATTTTTCTCTCCGTAAGAACCATCCTCGTACTTCAAGGAATATTTTAAAAAAAGAATTAGCGAAATCGGTCCAACCGTTCTCGAGTTTTGCGCTTAGCAACACATTCAGCGACTCATTTTTATATTATAGATAAATTCTATATTTGATAATAATTCTGTCGACGTTATGCAACAGAGTTTTTCCTGTTTACAGAGCTGGGAGCGTCAACGGAAATAGCTCACGTCGCTCTGAGGAGACGATCAGAAGTTCCAGTAATCATACAATCTGAGTTAGTTCTTTTTACCTGTCAACAACACGACATTTTTTATTTGGTATTCGGGTGGGGAATAGAACCTGCAATCCACGGAACAGAAAGCAGGCCACTACAAACTGGGCCAACAGGCTAGTCAAAGTATTATTTGTAAAGTTCTCTTTGTTATTATTAATAAACTAATTATTATTTTTTATCTCTCAGATCCGCGTTACAGAAAGCCTCGTCGAAGCGCATGTCGTATATAACTCAACAATCAGGTAAATATTAAATTTATTATTTTTACCTTTTAAGAAAACAATAAAAATATTCAAATTCTTCTAAAATCCTTTCAAGTATATTTTAATTACTTTTTACATCTCCAATCCAAAAATACAGATGTACAAATTTGTGCATGTTCAGTAGGAAACATCACGTAAATTGTTAATTTCAGAAACTTCCGGAGACCATTGTACAGATTCGGATTATTCAAAAGAAATGGTTAAAATGTAAGTTTAAAATTAATAAACGTATTTAAAAAATCTCAGACAATATTTCGCATTTTAAAACACCTCAAACAGCTACTTAAAATCTTGGTCTTCGTTAAGAGGTCACGACATCTAGTGGTAAATTTGGCAAATTATACTATTATTACACCTTTTATTACAAGTTATAAATCAATTGCCGTCATACATAAAATTATATTGAATACAGATTATACAGATTTTTTTATCGTTTGGTTAAAAAATCTTTTATGTATATTTTTTTTTTATTAAATTAAGTTGAGATACAATAGGGTTCTTTATTCGGAATGAGTGAAAATGAAATAAAAATAAAATAATTAATTAATTGTTAATTAGTTAAATGAGACAATAATAATAATACACTTTATTGTACACCTAAAACAGAAATAATACCAAATAATAATAATATCAAAGAAAGAAAAAGACAATATTATAGTGAGACAATGTATTACGCTCCGGCCAGTTATAGAAGAAGTTAAATGTATTATAAGTCATAATCGATTTGTGATTAAGACGAGTATAAAGTTATTAGTTTGTAGCCCCATTGGAGACTTTTATGGAGCGCTGCATGGGTACAGGGGGGCAGAACTTGCGATTTGATACAATTGTTTATTCCCCTGCAGACCTTATGTATATTTTGCACTACTTAGTAGCAGCGCCATCTATTGGCGAACAGTAAAACATTTAAATACTATAATTTTTTTCAAAGGCACTGGATGGACAGACGGTTTAGAAGTATAATGAAGTTACCGTATCAAAGCTGTTAGTATTAACTGAACTCAATTTCACTTAATAATTATAATTAATATAAAACCTATCTCATCATTATATCATATTAATGTCAATATCACTCTAGAAATTGTTACTTGTAAAATTACTGTTTCTGCATACACAACTTTCATTGGATTCGGTTTACTTCATATACTTTCCTTTACATGTCGTTTCTCGCTCATTTATAAACTGTCATCATCATCATCATCATCAGTTCAGCCTAATACAGTCCACTACTTGACATAGGCCTCCACAAGTTCGCGTCAAAAATGGCGTGATCTCGTGTGTTGCCCACAGTCACCACGCTGGGCAGGCGGGTTGGTGACCGCAGGGTTGGTTTTGTCGCACCGACGCTGCTGTCCGTCTTCGGCCTGTGTATTTCAAAGCCAGCAGTTAGATGGTTATCCCGCCATCGGTCGGCTTTTTAAGTTTGAAAGTGGTAGTGGAACTGAGTTATCCCTTAGTCGCCTCTTACGACACCCACGGGAAGAGAGGCAGTGGCTGTATTCTTACTGCCGTAACCACACAGAACTACGAGTGTTACTGTAATATTTTATTTCGGAACGAACAATCTGCTACAAGATGCCCTAATTATAATTGTATTTTTGTTGATTTTTTATATGTATATTATGTATATGGGCGTATGATATCATGTTTTAGTTAAGAAGAACATTTTGACACGCAGCTCTCTCGTCGATCTGAGCAGCGAAAATGGAAAAGGGTAAGAATATGTCATTTTTTATTATACAACTAGGTCGGCAAACAAGCGTACGGCCCACCTGATGGTAAGCGATTACCGTAGCTTATAGACGTCTGCAACACCAACCACATCGCAAACATCGCAAGTGCGTCGCCAACTCCAGCCCCAATCCTTCAGGAGCCTTTTACCTTACTCATCAACAGAAACACAACACTGCTAGAAAACAGTATTATTTAGCTGTGACCTTCTGTACTACCCCAGTCGGGCTGCTCCAGACTGCGAGCAGGGATTTTCCAGCAGGGGGTGCTGTGCCCCACCTCAGTTTAATGATAATTTATAACATGCCCTATTAAAGTTACAAACAGTTATCAGACTCGTATATTTTTTTATCGGAATTTACTCGATAAGAAATTATACAAAATCGTCTTTGTAATATAAAAAAAAATATAATAATAATAATATTCTTTATTGCACACCATTAAAATATACAAACAAAAGTAGTATAATTAGAGGAAGATGTACAAAGGCGGTCTTATCGCTAAAAGAGCGATTTCTTCCAAACAACCTTTGGGTATGGGACAGGGCAAAAGCGGTTAGGTAGTGTACAAATAATTGTTATAAATATTGAAATTTAAATCGTGTGAAACAGTAACGCTGACTTACCCTGAGACGCAACGAAATAAATATGTTTTACAATATCACTGTAATCATTCTTAGTCTAAAAGGAGTGAACTCCTATCACGTGTTGGAGCTGCAAGGAGTTAAAGTTAATCTTTTACCTATTCGCCTGTGAAACGAGAAGTTGTATATCGTAAACAAGTGACTGACAGACTCATCATTATAGCCTATACAGTCCACTGCTGGACATAGGCCTCCACAAGTTTACGTCAAAAATAACGTGAACTCATGTGTGTTGCCCATAGTCACCACGCTGGGCAGGCGGGTTGGTGACCGCAGGGCTGGCTTCGTCGCACCGAAGACGCTGCTCG
The DNA here is from genome assembly GCF_905220565.1 of Melitaea cinxia. Taxonomy (NCBI): domain Eukaryota; kingdom Metazoa; phylum Arthropoda; class Insecta; order Lepidoptera; family Nymphalidae; genus Melitaea; species Melitaea cinxia. The sequence continues at coordinate 8,062,165 of NC_059423.1, forward strand.
GCCTGTGTATTTCAAAGCCAGCAGTTGGATGGTTATCCCGCAACCGGTCGGCTTTTTAAGTTCCAAGATTGTAGTGGAACTGTGTTATCCCTCAGTCGTCTTTTACGACACCCACGGGAAGAGAGGGGGTGGCTGTATTCTTTAGTACCGTAGCCACACAGTACAGACTGACAGGCTATCGGATACTTTATCAGTATGTTCAACGCCACTTACTGTTGTAAAATTTGTTCACAGGTGTATTGTCGGAAGATTTAAGAATCTCTTCTACCAAGACGTCACTGAACATCAACGTGAGTATGGAACCTAATTCTTCTTTACGCTCGCTCGACTCGGGGAGTAAGCTGGTGAATGCGTGACGAGGTCGTTACGAAATGTGTGATCGCGCGAGGCGAACGGAAGTTGAGAGGGAGATATAAGTTAGTGAAGATAGAAAGAGAGTTACGTTTCGTAAGTTCTACTTAAGTCGTGTGGTGTAAAGAACACACGTTTTTATTTATTTATGTAATGGTTGCTAGATTATCCAATAATATATGGACATTTGTTTCATTAATAATTATAAGCGACGCTGCATTCGTTGATAAAGCGACTAAGAAAAACTTTAGATTTTGAAGATTTTGATACTTTTTTTTTTGTTGGAAAGGAGATATACCTAGTTTTGTATCATGATAAGGAAACCAGGATTTGATGATGGGATCCCAGAGAAATCGAGGAAAACTCTCGAAATTCCGCATAAATTTTTACGGGGTGTACCGATTTTGATATTTTTTAATTGAATCAAAAACGCAACATAGGAATTTCCTGCTCAAAATATGGAGCAGCCCGACTGGGGTAGTACCTCGACCTTACAGAAGATCACAGCAAAATAATACTGTTTTCAAGAAGTATTGTGTTCCTGTTGGTGAGTAAGGTGACCAGAGCTCGTGGGGGACTAGGGATTGGGTCGGCAACGCGCTTGCGATGCTTCTGGTGTTGCAGGCGTCTATAAGCTACGGTAATCGCTTACCATCAGGTGAGCCGTACGCTTGTTTACCGACCTAGTTATATAAAAAAAATCTTCTATATAGTTATGTAATTAAGTATAATAATTAAAGTATTATAAAATTCCAGTGTTTCAATAAACGATGTTTCAGGTCGCGGCCTTAAAAGATTGTATTCGACGATAAATCGTAAGAAAACTCCGTACAAGTTGGGCTGGTGAGTGTCACTTTGACAATCTCTTGTGACAAACAGTATATTACTGTCTAAGATCCGAACTTAAGTTGATCTTCACCGAGCTGATGATAGAATGAAACAAACTTCGTAATAAATTTAGTATATTAGATAAGTGTTATCAAGTATTCAATAGTCGCCCAACGGTTATGACGTAGATTATATTAATTGTTATGATATAGATTAGTATATACAAGTAATAATGTCTTAAATCTATATTTAATATTGTTATTTATAAATACATTCATTTAATATTGTTGTGTAAATACGGAAATAAAAATATTTAATTTAAAAAAATATTACAAATAGATTAATAATTAGCTCTAATTCGAGACATCTGTAAAATTGTATAAAAAGGGTAGATAATCATTTTAAGCATTCATTATTATTCGAGTTGTTAACAATGTTACGCTGTTCAAAAATATAGAGATTGTGATAATCGCCTTGACTATTTAATTTAGAAACCCACTAGTGCTTTACATAATATATTAAAAATTGGTTGCCTAAAGATCCTAGACTACTTTGAAATATTTTAAAAAAAACTGATTTCATCCTATGAAACGTATAGAAAGTGCAGCCATTTGGTTGCCTATTATTTTAATGGGTTGCCAGGTATGTAGAAGGTAACTGGTTCTAACATTGCAACTTTTTGAAAATTTTAATCGACTCCCAAGGGAGGAGGGTGTCAATTCGATTGTATTTTTATTGATCATTTTTACGATTGATAATTTTTTGTAAATCTGTTTTTAATTTATAATTTGTATATTTATAGGTTGGAAATATTGGCGAAAATACCAGAGAGTACTGGGTAATTACATAAAAATTTTCATACATACATATATACGTGTGTAGGTATGTATTATATAATATAAAAAGGAATGGATGTAACATTCTAATTTTATATTTGTAGCTCAAATGAATATCAGGCAAGAGAAAAAGGAAATTTCACAAAATGACCTTTGCATATTAGGACTAATAAAATAAATAAAAAATAAACTGTGTGGTTACGGCAGTAAAGAATATAGCCACCCCCTCTCTTCCCGTGGGTGTCGTAAGAGGCGACTAAGGGACAACACAGTTCCACTACCACCATGGAACTTAAACTGCTGGGTAGAAATACACAGGCCGAAGACGGGCAGCAGCGTCTTCGGTGCGACAAAGTCAGCCCTGCGGTCACCAACCCGCCGCCCAGCGTGGTGACTATATGAACTTGTGCAGGCCTATGTCCAGCAGTGGACTATATTAGGCTGAACTGATAATGATGTGATGATTAAAAAATAAAATAAATTTTATTGGTAACAGAACACTGCTTACGTAAGACAAAATTCAACAAAATTCAATCCTAATCCTAATCTACCAAGCTTTACACAAAAATATAAATTATATAAAAATGAATTTGTGATGTCACCAATCGGATGCCCTCAGTATCGTTGAGAGATCGTTGCCCCAACACTGACTTTCAGTGAGCACCGTGTATATGTAGACAGCAAAAAGTTCAGCACGGACAGCGATAACATTGAAAAAAATATATAAAAAACAAATAAACAGCAGGATAACTAACAGTGACCTTATAATGCTTAGATTTCTGGCGTTTCTTTTCATCTATCTATGTTCCCGATCGGCTTTATAATGTTCATTAAACATTATCCATACCACGATTCAAGAGTCCTTCAAGATCCACCTCAAAATAAATTTTTATTTTGATCGTAACAATATTTCCGTTAGACGATGTTTAATCGAAAACGTTTGTATTTTAATTCCACATAATTTAATTTTTAATCAATTAAACATGATATTGAAATAGTGTCTGTAAATAAAATCGGCATTTTTGACTGACTTCGAAAAGTAAGAAGGAGGTTCTTAATTCGAATGTATTTTTGTGTATACTCAGAACTTTTGACTAGGTGGACCGATTTTGATGGTTTTTTTTTAAATCGAAAGGTGGCTTTTGTCATGTGTGTTCATTTTGATCTAGGTCAGTACTTTTTGAATTATCTTAAATAATGCGTATTCATTCGACAAATTTTTCGTCTACCTTCGTTGTATTATTGGTCGATGTAGGTGAAGTCAGTTCTTTTTCGTTTGCAAATAGTTATTTACTTAAACTTTTTAGGTTTAATGTAATCTGTTCTAAATATTGGTCGCTAACAGAAGCCATGTGTAAAAAACTGGAAGCGTTCGAGATGTGGGTGTACAGACGTATGTTAAGAATTTCTTGGAGGGACCGCGTACGAAACACCACCGTGCTACAAAGAATGGGGAAGGCCACAGAGATACTTACAACCATAAAGAGGAGGAAATTGGAATATTTTGGACACGTGATGCGCAACACCAAAAAATATGAACTCCTTCAACTTAACATTCAGGGGAAAGTAGCAGGCAGAAGGAGGCCTGGCCGCAGAAGGATATCGTGACTAAAGAACTTGCGCCAGTGGTTCGGGAAGAGTACAAGATCACTGTTTAGAGCAGCGGTCTCAAAAGCTGAAATCGCCCTAATGATTGCCAACCTTCGCAAGGAGAGGCTAATTGAACGCACTAAATTTGAGTAAACAACAGTACTCACGTGACAACGGTTGTTGTAAAGTATCAGAAACATCGGGCATCTAAAAACATAATAAACAGCGATAAAACCCGTAAAAGTTGTTTCATTATAATAAACAAACTTCTCACAACTTGAAAATTTTTTTATTGAGCTGATGACCTATATATAACATTACAATTTATAAATTTCAAACGTCACAATAAAATGAAATAAAAAAATCATTTTTATAATTCTCGTGTATGTTGTTTTCCAGATGTAAGCATTTCAGGACCTCGCACAGCTACAGGTGTATGAGAAGTCAAGTCATGAAGTCAGCCGGACCTACCAGTAGCGAGTTAGTGCTTAAAAATAATAAACGCCAGTATTTCAAGCAAACAAGCGTACGGCTCACCTGATGGTAAGCGGTTACCGTAGCTTATAGACGCCTGCAACACCAGACGCATCGCGCGTTGCCGACCCTACCACCGAGGCTGTCCAGCAGCTCTCCACCTTACTCACACGGGAACACAACTGCTGTATTCCAAATGTCATAAAATCAATTGATTAATACAATATTAACCATTTGTTTCCCTAATAAGATAAAAAAATACTCTCTCAGGTTGGCGGTACTAAGAACGAAACTAAAGAATTTTATTTTTTGCGATTTCCTACGGAATATACTGAATTTCAGTAAGTTTTAAATTATTTTTATAAGTATTTAATTCATAAAAAAAAGTAATCTAAATTCTAATTCTAAAGATTTTTTTAATAAGTACAAGCGACCCGCCCCGGCTTCGCACGGTTTGCAAAAACTATTAGTGTTCCTCTATTATGCATGTATTAAACGTATAAGCCTTCCTCTGGAATCACTCTATTTACCAAAGAATACCGCATCAAAATCCGTTGCAACTTTTAATGATCTAAGCATACAGACAGCAGGAAGCGACTTTGTTTTATACTATGTAATGATTTGTACTATTTTAGTTACTATAATATGTATTTCTATTTTTCAGACAAGCAGTTTGTATGTATGATGACGTCACAAGCTTGCAAATAAACAATTAAAAAATGTTAATATATAAAGATACGAATTTGTTTGTTTTTCTTTTTTACTTCTTAGTTCATTTCAGAGTTAAGGTTGCTGAATAACAACGGGTATATAACAAACTTAGGTAAAGGTACATTACAACAAACAACAAACGTGGTAAGCACCCAAACAAATATAAATTTAAATAGGAAAAGTGACCGCGTTAGCTTGAAACAATACATTACCTAAATTAGTAATGTACCTACCTACCCAATGTTAAGATATAATTTTTTATTTTATTGCTTGATATTTTTGCTACCTTTTCTGGTAAATGACATTTTTTTTCTGACGCTCGTCCAGTGTGACTTATATGGCGAAATAAATATTTTAATTTCATTTCAAGATGATTATGATACAAAGGTTGTAAATAATAATGTACGATACAGCGTACCACTACGTTTCTAGTTGTAATGATGGTCTAAGATCCGAACCTAAGTTGATCTTCACCGAGCTGATGATAGAATGAAACATACACTATAATTAATTTAGTATATTAGATAATATATTAAAAATCGGTTGCCTAAAAAAGTCCTGGACTGACTATTGTTAATTATTTAAAAAAAAAAGAAAATTGCAAACATCAAGATAATAAGAAATTAAATTCCAAATTCTTAAGATTAATATAATAAATTAATTAATGTCCATCACCAAAATATATTTGTCAACACTAGCGCCGTCATACGCAATTAGAAAGGAATTTATAAGCAACAGATGCAACGATCGCGCCACCTAGCACATTGTTCGATAAGTCATCTACCCTCATTTATTATATTACTCGAGTTATTCTGACGTGTACGAAACGAACGGTGCAACCGCCGCTAAGGCAGTCTTGGCTCTGGCTTGGCACGATACACTTGTTGTATCCTGCTAGTAGCTTAACCTAGACTCATTCAATAATTAATTTGTGCAAACGAATTAATTGTTATCTATTACGATTAATGTGGCTAGGCGGGACGTATACCTCGAGCAGTGAAGGTGAGCGTTGATGCGCATCTCAAAGGAAGCCTCCTTACACCTACACCTGGGTCGCAAGTCCGAGGCACTGCTCTGAGTTACTCCCTATGCCACATGATAGATTGGATCAGATCGCATTACAATTTTGTTATAATCATTTTAAGTACTACCTACATAGTATTGTAAAGAGTGCGAGTATAACCTACGCCCGTGCCTTGCAAATATAGAAAAGGAGCTTCCAACAGTCGAAAGACTACATCAGAAGCGGGATAAGATCCACCCCCACTTTCAAAATTTAACTAATTTAGTTAGTTACATTGAACGAAAAAATGTCTCTCTTCGCTTTCGGTATGGAAGCTATTTCAGAAAATAGCTGAATCTATAGGCCCTCCTACGACCTCCTGACGATACATCTGTTTTAAGCGAGTGTGCAAGTTAGTTGCAATATTTGGTGGTGATTAGTGGGTACATCGATCATCGTTTTATTTTCTTTTATTAGTGGGTACATCGGTATTTTAGTTATTTTCGGTCGTTCTGTTGTATTCTTATCGGTTAGTAAGCTGGTTGAAGGGGCCTTGTACGCCCGGGCCAGGGGTAACTGGTTGAAGGGGCCTTGTACGCCCGGGCCACGCTACAGAGTGAGGGTGAAGGGGCCTAGCACGCCCGACCCACGGTTGATAGCTGGTTGAAGGGGCCTTGTACGCCCGGGCCTCGCTACAAAGTGAGGGTGAAGGGGCCTAGCACGCCCGACCCACGGTTGGTAAGCTGGTTGAAGGGGCTTTGTACGCCCTCGAAAGCTACTCGTCAGATTTCGATTAAATTTAAATCAAACTAATATAGTTTGATTTAAACAAGCATCAGTTTTCGAACGCTAAGAGAATCATCAAAATCTATACACCCAGTAAAAAGTTTTCAAGTTGCGTCCTATGGTTTACTTGAAAACCGGTGTCGAGTACCATTTTTCTGACTTATGCCGTACCGAATTAATTTGGCACATTCCTGAGGCATACGATAGTTTGAAGATTGTAAAAGTATTATGTGAACGTTACATTCTATAGTCGATTTAAAGTACTTATTATTGTTTCTTGTGTGTGATCCAATTAATGTTTTTTCTTTATTTATTTTTTCTATTCAACGCATTGAAAGAGATTATCAAAATCTGCTCGTCAAATATCGCCCAAATTTCGATGGGACTAGACGATAAGCATCGAATTGTTTCAGAAATCACAAAAAATAAAAAGCCAAATAAAAAAAAACGAAATATATTAGATAGGTACAATTAAACATTACAATTATACAAATATAATCAATTTATATATAGTTGTCCTCAGCGGGGGCTCTCTTGTAGAAGGCCCTCGAGACGTCCTGAGGGCCCCGGAGCCCCATCCACGCGCATAGACCCCGTCTCCACAAGAGGAGTAAGGTGAACATAATTGGTACGGCCAATAACACACCTGTAACAAACAAATAATGTATAGTATAAGCTCCACGGTTTCATGCACGTTGATTTGAGGGAAAATGGCCTATAAGTCTTGCTCAGTGAAAGGGCTATCCAACAAAAAAATATTTTTTTAATTCTAACCAGTAGTTCCTGAGATTAGCGCGCTTAAAGAAACAAACAAACGGTTCAACTTTACAATATCAGTGTAGATGTACCTATAGATTTGCTTGTAAAAATGGTCGTATTTAATAAAAAACTAGAATTCATGGGAATTCCGGAATAAAAAGTAGACTATATATTGCTCCACAATCTCCTCTATCTTCTAGTAAAAGTCCCATAAAAATCGGTTCAGCCGTTCCAAAGCTTAGTCCGGACAAACGGAAAGATAGATAGACAGAAAAAAAAATGAAAATCATTTGTTTGTGTTTTAGTATCTATCTATCTATATGCACTTTAAAAACAAACACTTTGATATTACAGACAGACACAACAATAATATTTATATGTTTAGATTTTCAAAAACGGGACTTAAAAATTTAACGCTACTCGTCTAGGCCATTTTATACGGTTTTTTTTCTATTTATTCTTCTTCGATAAGTAATAAAATAAGGACATCAACAATAAAATCGAAGTCAATTCACCCTGTAACATCCCACTGCTGGGCATAGGCCTCTTTCTACATGTTGAAAAAGGGTCGAAGCTTAAACCACCACGCTGCTCCACTATAGGCGGCTTTGTTCCCTTCTACGAGTAACGGCTCTCCGTGACACGGAAGCGTAACTCACACCACATACAAATATTTGTATAAGCGCTGTAGTGTGGAATCTGTATATGTTCTTACACCAATCCAACCTTGATCCATGGTGATATCATAGACACCTCAAAGCGATCGTTACTCGTGCTAGGGAAATTATCCGTCAACCTTCTTTACAAGAATGTAGGGCATAAAACCTTTGGCCAGGTATTGGACGTTAAAACCTGATCACGATTTAGCCTAAAACATCTCACTGCTGGACAAAGGCCTCTTTTTCCATGTAGGAAAAGGACACAGGCTACAAGCTGACACAGTCCAAAAAACAATAGAAATTACGTTACGGTGAGTAACGTACCAATAAGTGTTCCCAACAGCATGGCCCCATCTCTCTCCGGCCGGTTCCCGTACTTGTCCACGCAGCGCATGGTGCGGTGGATGTTGTGCAGGTGCTTCATGGTTAGGTCCTTCATCTCAATCGGCTCCTTGCACCTGGAAATAAATATATACTATCATCATTACAGCCTATACAGTCCACTGCTGGACATAGGCCTCCACAAGTTTACGCCAAAAACGTGAACTAATGTGTGTTGCCCATAGTCACCACGCTGGGCAGGCGGGTTGGTGACCGCAGGCCTGGCTTTGTTGCACCAAAGACGCTGCTGCCCGTCTTCGGCCTGTGTATTTCAAAGCCAGCAGTTAGATGGTTATCCCGCCACCGGTCAGCTTTTTAAGTTCCAAGGTTACCACCTGTGTTATCCTTTAGTCGCCTCTTACGACACCCACGGGAAGTGAGGGGATGGCTATATTCTTTAGTACCGTAGCCACACAGCACACTGTGTACAATATATTTTTTTTTTTTTCATTCATTTATTCCAACCTATTGCAGTCCACTGCTGGACATAGGCCTCCACAAGTTCGCGCCAAAAATGCGTGAACTCATGTGTGTTGTCCATAGTCACCACGCTGGGCAGGCGGGTTGGTGACCGGTACAATATATACTATATCAAAATAGCTTTATTCACATAGGCTTCAAAAGCGCTTTCGAATCGCCATCTTACAAAATAAAATCTTAATTATTGTTAAAGGTAAAGCTACCACCGATTTGGAATATAGATTTTGCAGAGAAGAATCGGCAAGGAACTCCGCAGTTGTTCTTTTAAAAAAATAAACCTTGCAGCATCACTAAGTTCACATAACTTTATCATTTATAATAAAAAACTGCGTTTGTCATATGAAACTGCCGAAATTTCAGCGATGTTGCAGACGGTCATGGATAACTTAAATTATATAATATATGAAACAAGCCTCTCCTTTTTATTATATTTATTTATAAATTAATACATATTTATTTAATATAAAATCTAAATAACCGATAATTGATTGCTCACAAACGAAAAAAAATTGACATCAATTTACATCAGCAGAAGCCTACAACACTAGCAGCATCGCAAACGCGTTGCCGACCCTACCCCCAATCCTTCCAGCAGTCATGGTCACCTTACTCACCACAGGAACACAACACTGGTTGAAAGCAGTGTTATTTTGCTGTGATCTGTTAGAATTATTAATTAATAAACGCTTCACACTCAACGAATCCCCCAGTAGGATTTTCTCCTGTGTCGGGGGTCTGGAAACACATAAAATACACAAACACAACGCCCAGACCACGACTAACATCTACACGATCGATAAAAATGTCTGTCGTGAGCGGGAATTGAACCTGCGACCGCCAGCGCAACAGCCAGAGCTACCATTGCTCTAATGCGTCGATAAGAATAAAGTAAGATTCGGGTACTTGGCCAATTGAGTTTCAAATTTTAAGCAAAAACATTCCTTGCTATGCCCTCAATGAAGGAATGTGTATACAAAGAAAGTTAATACTTACACCATCAGCTCAGAACCGTTAACCGCCTTAGATTCCACCAAGGGCACCAGGACATCAACCATCCATTGAGTGGAGCAGTCGCAGAGGAACGGGTTGTTGGAGACGTCCACCTTGTCCAGAAGGTCCCAGCGGGACACAAGGCGGGAGTCCACTTCGGATAAGTTGTTGGACTGGAGGTAGAGCTGGCAGAGACAACAATGATTGGGGTTTTGCAAAATAAAATAGAGTAGTAGATAGTTATTAAACTTCGAAAGCAATTTTGAATCAACATTAAACAATTTATAGAACCTAGTAACTTAATGAATGAACATAGCATTAATGGCTTTCATTAGTGCCAAGATAGCACAGGTTGGTCGGTATAGAAACTTAATCGTCTCTTGACGCTGATTTTAACAAATACAAAACTTACATAATTTTAATTTATTAATCATTTTTGCCACAAACAAACCCAACATCTTTTAATTTAGTGTCAAAACATAAACCAGGTGTATAAAATCTATCTTGTAAGTATATTTTAGCAGAAATAAACACATTTATGTAGAAACAGTGCCAAAGACAAAAACGCCAAAACGTTTCCTTACCTCCTTAATTAATGGCCAGTCGTAAGTCTCGCCGACATCATCAGGTCTAGCTAGAGCTTTTGGGTCGATGTATCTGAGCTTTCGGTTAAAGCTTAAGTGGAGCTTCTTCAAGTTCTCCAAGCCTGCAAGGGCGCTTTCTCCGATACTGGTCAGAGCTTTCATGTTGCACATGTGAAGTTCTTGAAGCTTGCGAAGACGAGGAAAGCCACTGTAAAAGTTAATTTATTGAGTATTGTACACAATTCATAATTGTGTTTGTTCTAAAACTAGAAGACTGACATCAAATACCTAGATTATTAAGGTTAACTTAAAAACTACTGGTCAACAATTACAAGCTTTTGAATACAAAAATCGTCAAAATCGGTACACTCAGTAAAAAGTTATGGGGTAACATATGCAAAAAAAAATCAATCTAATTTAGAAACTCCGCCGTGTTTGACGTCGGTTAAAATTAACACAATTTAATTATGTACATCTACATTTATATACATAAATCCTTATGACCTCGGTTAAGTGGCTTGAGAACAACTTCGTGGTTTCCTGATACTTTTATGGAAGGAAAATTGGAAAATTTTAGAAAAACTTTTTCTCAAGTTTGTAAATTTAAAAGTCTACATAATAGGACAAGTGTACCTATTTTGGATCAGCTAATTCAGAGAAATTTTTCCCAAAAGTGGGACTTTTGGTGACGAAGTATGAAAAATAAAAATATAAATCTCTTTAAGATGGTAAGTTTAAAAACTTACGGGTAGTCCTCAGAGGCCATGTCGAGTTTGACGATGGGGTTCTGGTTCAAGTTCAAGTACAGCAGATTCTTGGTCTCCTCAAGTTCTTGGGGAACGGAGGTCAACTTGTTGTCGCTGATGTCCAGATGCTCCAGAAACCGGGGGGTGTGGAGGAACTTCTCTGGTATCTCGGTGAGACCGCAGGACCTCATTTTGAGAACCTTAAATGAAGATAAATTTATAAAGCAAAATGGTGTTATGTAATGTTTTATTGCCTATGACATTTTATGATATTATAGCCTATGTAATTTCAAGATAATGTAACTTTCTAATCTAAAAATTATTGTAAAAAATCGGTTTTTTACTATAAATCAGTAACTTATAAGATTAGTTGTATCTCTCCTTGTATGTCTCCGTGCCTCGGAGAGCACGTTAAGCCGTCGGTCCGTTTGGTATCATATACATCTCTTAGCGATCGTTACTCAAAGTAGGAAATATATCCATCATCCCGCAATGCAGCAGCGTGGTGGTCTAAGCTGCGACCCTTATGCATGAGCAAGAGGCCTATGCTCAGCCGTGAGATATTACAGGCTGGATGAAGATACATCCCTAGAAGTTATTTAAGTTATTGGTGATACAAGCAGAGATGCTGGAACGATAAACATTCTTAGGGAAACTCACCTTCAACATTGGCAGACTTGAAACTGCAATAAGCGTTACATAATCTATTGTCGTCAGGGGATTGCCGCTGAGGTTTAGTTCAGTGAGCTCCGGTAGATGTTCGAAGACGTTCTGGTCGAGAGAATGAAGGTTGTTGTAGGCCAGGTTCAGGGTCCTCATAGCTGCGAGGGGTCTGTACTCTTCTGGCGCGTAGTGACCCTGGAAGACGATAATTCAATAGACATTGTAACGTGGTTTTCTTAGCTAGATGTATTTAAATTTTGAAAGTGGGTAAATTTTTTGATGGATGATACTTTCTAAAACTAAATAAATATTATATCTGACTTTATTCTATGACCAATTTTTACCATATATTATATATGCTTTTCATTTTTTTTTTTGTTTTATTTTATATCCCGCAAATAAGAACCGCCAAGAAGAAATGGGTGTCGTAAGAAGCGACTAAGGGATAACACAGTTCCGCTACCACCTTGGAACTTAAAAGCGGACCGGTGGGGGGAAAACCATCCAACTGCTGGCTTTGAAATACACAGGCCGAAGACGGGCAGCAGCGTCTTCGGTGCGACAAAGCCAGCCCTGCGGTCACCAACCTAGCGTGGTGACTATGGGCAAAGCACATGAGTTCACGTTATTTTTGGCGTAAACCTGTAGAGGCCTATGTCCAGCAGTGAACTGTATAGGCTGTAATGATGTAATAATGAAATAAGAACCGCCACTGTTGGTGTTACTGAAGCTTTAATACCACCACACAGAAATGGTATTTAACAATCATTAATGGTTCGTGCAAACTCAAAGTAAATTACCTCAAAAGCGTGCGGACTGAGTTTGTCCCTCGTTAATTTATTGTGACTCAGATCTAAAACTTCCATTTTCTGGAGGTCCTTGAAACTTGAATTCTCAATTGTCTCGATGGCGCATCGTGATAGGTTCAGCACTTTGACCGGTAGCTCGGCGAGTGGTGTCACCTTAGTGAATTGGTTTTCACTAAGGTCCAGAATTGTTGGTTTGAATTCTTTTAAATCTGAAATAGATATTAAAAGTTTTACTCACCCTTACTACTACACGACCGTATACACACACACACACACACGCACACACACCCAAATTTTTCTATAATAAAATAAAATCACCCCTGTTCCCTCTCCTCACTCTGTCATTACTACAATAACCAAAACAATATTATTTTTCTCTCTGCATTATCCCACTGCTAGGCAAAGGCCTCTTCCTCCATATAGAAAAGGATTGGTTGGAATAATTACAGTTTATACATATATGCTGTCATAAATTAGCCTGCAAAACAATACGATACGACCCAGAGCAGCAGGGCTATTCTGTAAATATCCATTTCGATATCGAGCTTCACCTGAGTGACAGCGCTCACTTCGAAAGCGAACCCACTTGACCTTGGTTTGGAATTCTGTAAACATTCCGTACGCACAAGTGAAGTGAAGTGAGTGTCGAGCCGAAGAGCGGCAATCTAGAGCTGTGTTTGTTTTATCGATATTCTTTTCTTATCGCTCTATTTTAGAATGTGTGCATGAAGTCAAGTGTTGAATCAAGTGTCGGATTGTGATGAGTGAAGCGGTAAATCCCCTTACAGAATACCGAATTCATATTATTAATGTCAACGTTCTCACGCAACAGGGTTCGACTCGTCGCCGCACTCACAAGTTTGGCGCTACGGGACTGTCGAGTTTTAATGAATACCAATTTGATATTTCACCGCGGATTCCGCTGTCGAGACACGAAAATGTTCTTACAGAATAGCACTACAGATAACCGCTTAGTTAAAAGGTTTATTTTACATCTCTAGGGATGCGTATGCTAAGCGTGTGGTCAGCCTTATGGTCATCGATTTATCATAGTCAATGGTTACCATCAAAATTAGGACCCTACCTTCGATGTCAACAGAGTTCATTCTAAGCTCTGGCTATCTTACTCGTCACAGAAACACAACACTTGAATTGCAAGCAGTATTATTTGTATGTGATATCTTATGGTCGACGTTAGTCAGACTTCTCCGGAATCCTACCAAGATATTTATTGCTGTGCCGTAATAAAAATACTTACTCGCCCATTCCTCCTTAGCAAAGAACTTGTCAAGACTTTTGTCAAAACAATTAACTTTTGCATTTTTGCATTTACACTTCCTGCAGATGTCTGTCTCATTCCAGGGAACTACTTTAGGTGGCGGTGTAGTAGTTATCGTTGTATTTGATGGCGCTGTAGTAGTTGGCGTTGTATCTGAAATAAAATTCAAATAATTATGCCACTGAATAGTAGATGGCGCTAGCGAACACGTTAAAAATTTCATAGAGCGTAACTTCAGTCATCGTAGATATAATTGAAAAAATCGAAATCAAATATTAAGTTATTCAAAAATAAAATAGGCTTTAGAAGCACAATTTTGAATCGTCATTTTTACAAATAAAAATTATATTTATTATATAATAGTAAGTAATTTTTTGTTAATGTGAAGCGAGCATCGATTCAGAACGTAGATTCTGCGGAGAAGAATCGGAGAGAAACTTCGCAGTTGCTGTTTTGAAATATTGTTGAAAAGCCGCTGACTGGTTTTGGAAATAGCTTCAAGCATTGTTAGGGGAGGAGTCACATTAAAGGGACACGTATTGAAAGGAACAATTCGAGTTATACCGCAAAATAAAAACAATTTCAAATCAACAATAACTGAGGTAGGGCACAGCAGGAATTTCCTGCTCAAAATATGGAGCAGGCCGACTGGGGTGGTACCTCGACCTTACAGAAGATCACAGCAAAATAATACTGTTTTCAAGCAGTATTGTGTTCCTGTTGGTGAGTAAGGTGACCAGAGCTCCTGGGGGAGATTGGGGATTAGGTCGGCAACGCGTTTGCGATGCTTCTGCTGTTGCAGGCGTCTATAAGCTACGGTAATCGCTTACCATCAGGTGAGCCGTACGCTTGTTTGTCGACCTAGGGGTATAAAAAAAAACAAAAAAATAATCAACACCACATTTGTTGTATATGATGCACTGATGCACATCCTTTTACTCCTAACTTCACGCTTTTATAAATACAAAGACGATTTTTGTACTTTGGAGTAAGTTTTTTTTACCAATGTAAAGTGTTCTTTATAATTTTGTAAGGTGCTGTATTTTTAATTGCCCATTATTGCGATCATACTCATAATGAAATAAAGGTTGGCAAGATTAAGCTTATAGCCGGATTTTGTATTTAGGTACAATATTTATGAAAGGGACAACGGAAGAAACGGTTATGAATGGGATATATTATATAATTTAGACTAAAAAATTTATTTTAGAAACCAATTTTAAATGTTACCTAAAAATTCTTTTCGATGCACACAAGAATAAGTTGAGACAAAAAATCGCTAAAAAAGTACCTTTCAATACCGCATATTTATGAAAGGAACAAAATGCACATTTTTTATACGCTTAAAATACAAAATAAAAAAATTAAATGATATTATTGTTTTTTGTAAGCAATAACAAAGGAAATATATAAATAAAATTTTATTATAAGGTCCTTTATAATAAAAGTGTAGTACTTATTTTCCAGGGTATGTAAAACGAAATGGGGTTGTCTGGAAGAGATTGCTTAAAGCAATAAGACCGCCTTTGCATGCTGTCATTGTAACTACTTTTTGTTTAATTTTATTTCTGTTCTGTTGTTTTTTTTCTTATTTTTTTTTTACTACGTAAAAGTGTTTGATTATATTTATGCAAGAAGTAATAAATAAATAATTAAATAAATAAACGAAAGTGTCCCTTTCATAATTATATCCTCTCCCCTATGACTAAATATAACAAATGACGTCACATACCATTCTGACAGTGCACCACAGATAAAACAACGGTGATTACGAAGACGGATATGAGTCTATCCATTTTTCCTGAAAAAAAAATAGTAATCTTTTTATATGAAATCTGGGTTACGAGTAGATATCGTATCTTATCTGTGTTATCTGTAACTAAAATTTGTGTACGAAAACGACGATTTATAATATTTTACGTTGATTAATTTAAAAAATATAAAGCTAAATTAATCTGTGCTAAATATTTATACTAAATTAAAATATTTGTAAAACGTTATGCTATCTTCATTCACACATTCACTTCAAAAAAGGTGAATGTTCACAATTCATCGCTCTTAATGTGTGTTGCTTCATAACTTTTTACTGGGTGTACCGGTTTCGATGATTCTTTTTTTATTGGAAAGCTGGTGTTCCACGTGGGGTTCTGTCAATATTTGGTTGAGATCTAACATGAACTTTTTGAGTAATCAGTCGATATTAACATGTACTTTATTAATTTTATTACGCTAAATCGTTTTTCCTAAATATCCCAATGTACGATGTATCTGTTACGACTTTGCTATATATAGCAATATATATACTTTAAAATAAACCATATTTATAAATACATACTATTGTGTTTGCTATCAAACGAAAGAAAACCGACATCAATTACATCGACAGTAATACAACGTAGGTAGACGAGAAAATTGTCAGGAACTACGCATTATTAGATATAACTAAAAAGTACTTGTCAAATCTCGATTAAATTTAAATCAGACCACATGACACACACACACACACACCAGCCATAGATATAGGCCTCAACAAGTTCGCACCAAAAATGCTGTAAACTCGTGTGTTTTGCCCATAGTCACTACGCTGGGCAGGCGAGTTCACCACATGACAAGCACCACCTTTTGATTAAAAAAATACAATTGACCAACCTCCTCCTTTTTAGAAGTCGTTTAAAAAAAAATAACAAATAGGTATATCTAATGAAACGTAACTTACAGAATAAATCACTTCACTTTTGTAATGAAATTACCAACCAATCACACATTGAAGACTAAAATATAACCTATATCTTTAATCACAGGCTATTAATATGTATTTTAAACTTAATATAAAGAAATGTTTATTTATTTAAGCAACTACACGGTACACAGTACTTGAAGCGTTACTTATATAGAACTAGTAAAACAAAATGGCTTCTTGCAAAGGGATTTCAATACAAAATGGATGACCACACTATCTTATCTACTGTTATCACCTGTGCGCTGTTATCAGAAGGTGTGGCGCCACTTACAGCGAATGTATGCAGATCCTGTATATTATTGAGTTTATACTTCTTTTAGCACGTTGGAAAAAAATGATGAAAGTAAATTTTTACGATGACACCCCGAAGCTAGCTGGTGAACAAAGAAGAAGTTAGCAACTTGAAGCTAGCTAGCCAATGAAGTATATCTTATCACGTGCATACATTTATACATAGTGTTGCTTCTCATAATAAGAGTAAAGTTTTAGTAAATTCTTATAAACGCTGGCGCCGCGTTGGCGCGACGGTTACATCCATGGATTATACCTCTTGCGCTGGCGGTTGCGCGTTCGATCCCCACACATGACAAACATTTGTATTGGCCATACAGGTGTTTGCCTTGCTCTAGGTATTTGTGCAGTCCTACTGGGTCTCCCCACCGTGCCTCGGAGAGCTCGTTAAGCCGTCGGTCCCGGTTGTTATCATGTACACCTGATAGCGATCGTTACTCATAGTAGGGAATATATATATATATATATATATATATATATATATATTTTTTTTTTTTTTTTTTTTTATATCGCAGGGTAATAACCCCGGATCTGCAGACAACAGGATCCCTCCAGCGACAGGCTGACCTCGGCGAAAAGACCAGACTTCTCCTCCATGGGACTGTCGGGCTCACCTCAGAACAATCCTGATGACGCCATGTCTAGCAGGACCGGGTTCCCATCCCGGCCCGACATGGGCACACAGGCGTTACTGGAAACGCATTAAGTAGCGCCTCCTACGCACTTCCATTCGTCGCCTGCGGACGGAGGCCTCGTCGGCGGCCCCCTCTCTCATCCGCTCGTCGTTCTCCTTCTGGGACATTACTGTCTCGCAGAAGGAGACCATCGCCTTCCAGGACTCGTCGTCGCCGAGCATCGCGGTGATAACGCTCGGCAGTGACAATTCCCCTCCGAGGGCTGTCGTCAGATCGCGACGTAGCGCCGCCCATCTCGGGCACACCTCGAGGGTGTGCTAGGCAGAGTCCACCGCCGCGCCACAATCGTGACATCCAGTCGTCGGCTTCCTTTGGGCCGTCCGACACAATTATTCACCAAAGCAGCCGTGCCCGGTGAGAACCTGTGTCAGACGGAAGGTGAGGGGTTTGCGCTTACGGCGCATCCACCGCTCAAGGACCGGGTGCAAGGTAGTCGTTACGCGTGTGCCAGGTCCTCCCCCCACCTCCGCATTAGTGCTTCTTGCCCCATCCTGCACACCCGTAGGATCCCGCCCAACGTGGGGTTCTCACCGAGAGCCCTCCTACCCGAGACGTATGAGTAGGTCTCGGCAAGGACCTCCGCCACGAGTTCCCACGGGGGATCGCCGGCTAGAGCAGTAGCTGCAGCCCACAATACCGTACGGTACCCCCGGATCACCCTCATCGCGATGATCCTCTGCGCAGACCGCAGCGCGGCCTTATTCCTCGCAGTGAGGCGATCCGCCCAAACCGGGGCACCGTACGTCGCCTTACTCCGGCAGACTCCGGGATATAGCTGCCTGCAGGCGGCGCTGGGTCCTCCGAGGTTCGGGAGGAGTCTGCCCAGTGCACTCGCCACCTTCACGACCTTCGGTCCCACCACAGCGAAGTGTGGGCCGAAGGTCCACCCTCCGTCAAGGATGAGCCCGTAATCGCTAATCTAAGTCACTGATCGCTGTCACTGATACCCCGACACTGTTAATGTCACTACATTCACTAAGCAGTTCACGCGAATCCGCACTAAATTGCCTGAAATTACAATTAAAAACTATTTTTGACACAATGACTATAGGTATAATGGTAACTTACACCTTTAATTACATCGACAAGTAATAACAACGTAAGTAGAGGAAAAAAAATTAACAAACGCACTAGTCAACACTACGATTTTCGAGGGTTCCCCTCGATTTCTCTAGAATTCCATCATCAGATCCTGATTTCCTTATCATGGTCCCACCCTTAGAATATCTCCTTTTCAACAAAAAGAATTATCAAAATCTGTTCATAAACGACGAAGATCCCCGAACAGACATAACAATATATACGGTCGAATTGAGTAACCTTCTGCTTTTTTGAATTCGATTAAAAAAAACGATGTGTTTTCTAGATCTTCAGTTATTTTAACACCAAGTTTTATTACTGTTGATTAATATTTTCTTGAAAAAGCTATAGATATATTTATCCAAATTTTCTCATTAATAGTGATAGCTTCACCTCGCAGTTTTACCTTAATTATTTTGGATAGTGTTGGACAATTAAAAGTAGCCTATGCATAATCCTGGACTCCTGTTATCTACGTACCAATAAGTTACATCGCACTTCCCTTTTTACCAATAAATGCAGATAAATGCAGTTGAGATGAGAGCGTTAAGAAATATGATAGGAGTTAAACTGAGTAACAGGATAAGAAATGGTGAGATAAGGAAACGTTGTGGTCTGAAAGAAGATGTAGTGACAAAAATAGAGAAAGGTATGCTCAGATGGTTTGGCCATGTCGAAAGAATGGGTGAAGAACGATTGACAAAGAAAGGTATAAAGCAAGTGTGAATGGAAGGGTTAAATGGGGTAGACCTAGCCGGACGTTCCGAGACCAAATAAGGGACGTCTTGAAAAAAGGCCAGGTCAAGAGTACCTTAAACCGAAGAGCATGTATGAAGGGAATAATGAAAGTGGACGAAGCGAAAGAAGTATGAAGGATCGTAGCAAGTGGAAAGAAGTGATCTCTGCCTACCCCTACGGGAAAGAGGCGTGATTATATGTATGTATGTAAATTTTACCAGATTATCATTTTCATAGAAACATACAAACAACAATATATAAAATTATCGTTTATAATGTAAGTATAAATGCTACGTATGCATGCACTCAGAACCACTTTTATCAGTGATGATTCAGATGATCGATTTACGCTTCACTTTGATTATTTTGTTTCTTTGTAAAATTATATAAATTTTTTTTTAGAAAAACATTTGATTCGACAGAATTTTGATCAAGATATCTATACTAATATTATAGAGAGGATATTTTATTGTTTGCTTTTTTTGCATTGAATAAACTCCGAACTACTGAACGGATTTAAAAAATTCTTTCACTGTTCGGAAGCTACACTGTCCGCGGGCGACACAGGCTATATTAGATATATTTTTAAAAAATTGGGGAAAAAAATATTCTGAAATTTTTGTTAAATACCCGTGCGAAGCCATGCATATGCTACTATTTGATTGGGGCACGTTGCAGGAAATATTTTTGGAGAACTTTCGAGACTGGGGAAGTACCTCAAATTTATAGAAAATCACAGCCAAATAATATTTCTCTCTAGTGTTGTTTCTTTTCTGTGGTGATTATGATAGTTAGCTCCTAGGGTGCGGAGGAATGGACGACAACGCGCTTGCAATGCTGCTAGTTCAGGCAACAGTACCTATTTGGCAAGCCGCACCGCAGCAAACCGCTTGTTTATCATCATATTAGTAATTTTAAGACAAATGGTTGTATATTTTACTGACGACATAAAATGCTAATTGATTTTTTAAATAATCTATTTGATATATTACTGAAAAGATATGTGTAAATTATATAATATTGTCAGTATCCTGTATCTGTTAGATAAGATAAATTAAATTTTACTTAAAATGTGTGCCTTGCAGTAATTAATTTAGGTATAATGAATTAGTTAATAAGATAAATCTTATATAATTATATAATTCTTATATTAATTAAGGGGATTAATAACATATCTGGAAAAACAACGTTTGCGGGGTCAGCTAGTCTTATATATAAAATTCTCGTGTCACAGTGTTAGTTACAATACTCCTCCGAAACGGCTGGACTGATTTTTATGAAATTTTGTGTGCATATCGGGTAAGTCTGAGAATCGGCCAACATCTATTTTTCATACCCTTAATTTATAAGGGGCGGATTAAGGGGGTTAATAATATATATGGTAAAACAACGTTTGCGACTTCAGCTAGTATAATTATATAAATATTTTAATTCAAATTAAGTACATAATTAACAGTAACAAGTAACAACTGAAGTAGAGCAGGAAATATCCTGCTCAAAATCTGGAGCAGTCCGACTGGAAAAGTACCTCCCCTCCTACCTACCTTACAG
Organism: Melitaea cinxia; assembly: GCF_905220565.1. Lineage (NCBI taxonomy): Eukaryota > Metazoa > Arthropoda > Insecta > Lepidoptera > Nymphalidae > Melitaea > Melitaea cinxia. The sequence goes on from NC_059423.1 coordinate 8,083,189, forward strand.
AAGATAACAGCTATATAATACTGCTTTCAAGCAGTGTTGTGTTTCTATTGGTGAGTAGGGTGACCAGCTCCTAGGGGGAATTGCGGGTGGGGCTGGCAACGCGCTTGTAATGTTAATAAATTACTAATAAGCTTTATCTGCAGGTATTAAAATAGACTATTATTGTTTGTTCACCTCAATTAATAAATTTTGAAGGTTACAAATAAAAATGTCTGACAAATAAAGTGGATTTAGATGCTTAAAATGAAAAGTATTGAAAGATTTTATCTGTAAGATAACTTTACAAATAAAATTGTAACAGGTCCTGAATTTTATTAGTACCATAAAATCGTTTTAGAGCTATTATTATTGGTGAATATAGGCTATAAAGTGTCATAATGAAATTTATATGAGTAATATAGGAAAAAAATCAATATCTCAGGCAATCAAATACAACGTACTTAGGTACGTAAAATGTGTACAAACTAAAATATACAAAACAAATGTTAATCGCTTTATAATTTAAAAAAACTGGCCAAGAGCGAGTCGGACTCGCGATCCGAGTGTTCCGTACAAACAAAATTATTAAAAATATTTTTATTATATGATGTAACTAAAAATTTATGCTTTTCACAATTTTTCCTTTATCTGTGCTATAAGACGTTGCTTCATACCAAATTTCAAGATTCTTTGTTCTTGGGAAGTACCCTGTAGGTTTTGATTCCCTTGCGAGTGTCGAAAATTTGCAGCATAAACGGCTGTATCTTTTGATTGCGTTGGCTTAGACATTTGGTTTTTTCGCAGCTCTAAAGGACAACAGTAGATTTTAGTGTTTGATATGAATTTCAGCTTGGTACCTCCACGCGTTCCAGATAAAAAGGATTTTGACAGATAGACGAAACAAAGTGATCCTATAAGGGTTCGTTTTTTCCTATGGAAGTACGGAACCCTAAAAAATTGCGAATAAAGCATGAAAACAATATTAATTAATAAGCGAAACAAATTTTAAAATAACCAGAAAACCTCACAAGTAGTAAATTAAAATACCGACCTGCTTATCTTAGAATAACATTAATTATAGCATTTTTAAATACATTTTGATATACATTTATAAAAATGTACACAAAAATCGCTTGTAAAGCTCAAAAAATATGGCTGAGTTTCCTTTAAACGTAATACGAGAGTATTATTTTGTAAAACGGTCTTAAACTCCGAATAAGCCCTAGGGACAGTAATCCGAAGCGCGCCATCTAGCGACGAGTAGGATAATCACTTGCTAATTGACGTTAAGCGTATGTTGACGACAAAACGCGGGAAATTGCTCCCGCTCGCCGCCATTTTGTGATCGAGCTGTCAATTAATTGTTCGTAAATTGCGTATAAAGTTACATTTTTAAATGGCAACGTTTGTTATTATTTAATTTTGCATTTCTGCTGCTTTAAAATGAATTATTTTTCTTTATTGGTTTTAACCCAGTGGATTGACTGATTTAGCGTGTAACGTCCCACTGTTGGGAATAAATCCCATTCGTCATGTAGGGGAAGAGAAACCTAATAGACAGTACACGTTATTTTTTTACAAAAGATTCTAGGTTTAATTTATGTTAGTAGGCGCCACTGGTTTTTCATATATCTATTAAAATATTTTAATATCAGTTTCATAAATATATTTGCTAGTGAGGTCCAAAGTCTACGGTAACCGCCATACCATACCAGTCAGACAGTACGCTTATTTGCTACCTTTAGGAGTGCAAATACTAGTGTTTTATAGGAATATAAATAATAGTATTACTAATGTTTGTTGATTTTTTGTCCTTTAAGCCTTTTGCTCTGTGTTTAGTACTTTTAGCTTTACATGCAAACTCCTTAAAACTGACAGTATTAGGTTGCAAATAGACCCAAATTAACTTATATAGTAAAATATTATATAGTCAAATCAGCATGTTGAAGTGGCTGTGAGCTGGTCACGTGTGTCGTAGGACGTGTCCTGGAGTGGTGGCCGCATGTTGGCAAACGCAGTGTAGGACGTCCTTCAGCCCGCTGGACCGATATCTACATGAGATTACTGGTTGAAGCTGGATGAGGATTGTAAAGAAACGGGATGTTTGGAAAGCGGCTGAAGCAAACAATTGATTACATAATTACATAAAAAAGGAACATACATCTTTCATAGTATCTTTATTTTCATTAATACAGGCTGTAACATCCCACTATTGGGCATAAGACTCTGTTCCATGTGGTTGAAGGGCTACACCTGCTCTTTGTAATGTCCGTATTTAAAATATGAATAAAGAACGTGTTTTCTCCATTCTACGTGACATTGGCGAAATTATCTTCAATCTTTCGACATTTTTACATAACAAAGCAAATATAAATCATTACATATTATAAAACAAATTCGCTTCCCGTTGTCTGTATGCATAAATCTTTAAAACTAGGCAACGGATTTTGATGCGGTTTTCTTTAGTAAATAGAGTGATTCCAGAGGAAGGTTTATATGTATAATACATGCATAATATAGTAGAGGAACACTGATAGTTTTTGCAACCATGCGAAGCCGGGGCGGGTCGCTAGTACTCTGTATTAGTGTTAAATTTCTTCGCAGACAAAATTAAAGACTTCAGCTAGTTAGCGATGAATGAAATCACGCGCAAAGAGAAAAGAACACTCTGTCAAAGTTCAAGAGACCTTTTCGAAAAGACTTTAAAAAATCTCAGTACACATTGTTAAATATGGTGACAGTGGGTAAATTTGAACCTTAAATTAATTTAATAAGGTTCGAAATGCCGTGTTAGGTAAGCGAGTTAAGTTCCACAGTTAAGTGCTTTTTAGCGGTGACATTTACTAACAAGGTGGAACAGGGATGTCGCTTGTTATTTAAGTTATTTAAGAATACATATTTACGTTTTGGTCATTAGGAATAGGTACTAATGTGAAATCATCGGTGGATTTACAAATTCGCCGCCAGTGGGCTGTTTAATTTTTGCCGCTCCTACTGACCTCTGAAATTCGATACTCTATTTCGCAACCATATCCATAACAATCATTTTATCGGTCGTGTGCTTTAGACCACACGACTGAAGTAAGACTTCTTTAGCAGTAGGCCTGCACTGTGTCTTAGATATACAAAACGTAACCGGCTATGAGAGAAAGAGAGAAAAAAATGTGTATTCGCTTCTCTCTGTTGCTCCGTTCACCTCACCCGATCACACTTTTCGTAACGCTCTTGTCCTGCATATCACCAGCGTACTCCCCATCTCAAGCGTACGTTAAGAAGTTTTACTTCAAAAATGTGAACCAAAATTGCCATCCTCTAAACTTTGCCACGCTAGGCCCAATCAGCCTATTCGTAAATCCGCCATTATGTAAAATATAACGTGCTTAGTTTTTTTACTGCAATTTTTACATGACTATAGTAGGCTTGTTTATCTAGCCTACCCGTGTTACCTACCGCGCTATCAACACAGTTAGAAAGCAGGTCTCCAGGAACTTAGCTTACTCATCACAGAAACAACGTAACTTGCGGGCAATGCTATGTAGCTGTGATATTTTGTAAGGTTGAGGCACTTACTCAGACGGGCTGCTCTAGATTTTGAGTAAGGTTTTGCTGCTTTCTATTTCAATAATTGCTCGTAAACAAAAAAAAACCGATTTCATAATCGAGAAGTAATAAAACGTAGGTAGTTAGAAAAATAATCAATTAAATATGGATAATTAAGATTAATTTGAAAAGTACTTGTCAAATCCTGATCTAATTTGAAATGAGACCATACGACAAGCACCAACCAGCTTGTGATTAAAAGAGAATCTTCAAAATCAGTACACCCAGTAAAAGTTATGAGACACATAAAAAATTCAGTTGAATTAAGTAACTCCCCTTTTTTGAATTCAGTTGGTAAAATAAAATAAATGAACGCACGGATGGTATTAAAATGAAAACTCTAACTATGATTTTATAAAACAATAATCCTAAAATCCTAAACATAACGTCAGTAAAATAACTTGACGCGTAGCACCCCTGTTTCTGACGCAGAAAATATCAAATTACGGCGGTCCGCCTTCAGAAACACGTGTCGGGCTCATTACGGATATCTAGACTTTTGACGTCTATAGACTATCAGCTAAGTTTACTCTGGAGGTGGGGGGAGTCTAGACGTTTGATGCGAGATCAGATTCTTTTGATAAATTGTCTATTTGTCTGTATATTGGCTGAAACTACTGAATAAATTTATATAAAATTTGGCAAGATTTCATCAGAGATCAGCAAGAATTTTGGACAGTTTTTATCTTTAAGTTACTATCCTTCCTTTGAAAGCGGGAATGAAAATCAAAATGTGTAAATGCAGATGAATTTCACTCATTATAATGAGACAACTTTTTCATATTTGGCCTATGTCCAGCAGTGGACTGGAGCAAACTTATAATAATACTCTGTTCAAATCAAAAAGTGCTTGTCAGACCACGACCAAATGCGATCACATGATAAGCACCACTTTTCGATTAAATTTTTTTATCGAAATCGTTCCACAGTAAAAAATACAGTCGAAATAAGAAACTTTCTGAAGTCAGTTTTTATTGGGGTATATGTGTATATATGTCAGTATGTATGTATGTATTTGTGTATGTATATGTTTAATTATTTGAATATTTATAATAAATTTGTTGTAACTTGTACACCTATGCTGATGCTAGACCATTTCCTTTGCCCTAAGGTTGCCTGGAAGAGTTCGCTTTTTAGCGATAAGACCACCCTTTGTACCTTATGAATATATTGTTAATATTTTTCTTTCTTTGCTATGTATTATTTCTGTTTTTGGTGTACAATAAAGTGTTATTATTTTATATAAATATAGGGCGGTAAACAATCGGACATCTCACCTTTAGCTATAATCTTAAAGTTAAAAGAACACATGAACATACAGCCACTAGCATTTTTTTTGAAGTAAAACTTCTTTAGGCTCATGAGGGTAATTTTTTTACGGATCAAACGCAATAATAATAATTTTAGCGTCACGGAGATGTGCAACGTTTTGTCGAACAACAGAGCCACCTAGCGTGTACTATAGAAACTACAAAGGTTGTTACATTAATATCGATAGTATTACATCACATCATCACATCAGCCTTTCATAGTCCACTACTGGACATAGGCCTCCACAAGTTCACGTCAAAAATGTCGTGAACTCGTGTGTTATGCCCATAATCAGCACGCTGGGCAGGCGGGTTGGTGACCGCAGCGCTGGCTTTGTCGCACTGAAGACGCTGCTGCCCGGCATCGGCCTGTGTATTTCAAAGCCAGCAGTTGGATGGTTATCGGTCATCGGCCGGCTTTTTAAGTTCCAAGGTAGTAGTGGAACTATGTTATCCCTTAGTCGCCTCTTACGACACCCACGAGAACAGAGGAGGTGGCTATATTCTTTAATGCCGTAACCACACAGCATACGTATTATTTATTACATTGTAAACTAACTAGATGGCGCTGGTACGGAAGTCAAAATCTTTAAAAAATTTTTTAAATCGGTCAACAATCAAAAATCCCATAAAACAGTATACTGCACCATTGGGACTATTTACCGTCGATTTAAACATAACAACCCTTGTCAATGTCAAAGATTTGTAAAGATATAACAACCCTCCTTCCATAGTCGGACAGAAATGTTTCGCCATTTACCATTTTTCAAATGTCATTTCCCAAGGCGATCTTTAACCTTTTAATGACTTAATTATTTTACTATATAGACAACTATTAACGAAAATAAACTAGTTCAAATTGTGTCTACGTGCTTCTGGTGTTTCAAGCGTCTATAGCCTACGGTAATCGCTAACCATCAGATGAGCCATAAGCTTGTTTACCACCTTCTCCAATAAAAAAAAAAATCGATCCCACGTATTATAGCCTCTATTGGTGACAGAAACTTATTTATTTTTTTTAAAAGTTATGAGATTTTTTTTTTTTTAAATATGCTCAAGGTATCAATTATCATATATGTACCTATTCGCTAATCCGCAGAGTAAGGTCAAAGATTAAGCTATAATGTTTATACTTAATAGATCAGAACACTGTTGCACAGAAATAGGCCTATTTTTTGTTAATATGTAATTTAAATTCATTAAATTATTTAAATTTGTTAGATAATCAAATTGACATTGACATTTTTAAATATAGCAAAAAAGGCGCCAAAGTTCGACAGATACAAAAGCTTTTAATAAAACAGCCGGAGTAATAGCAGGGCTCATGCGATTAGCGACGCACCTTCAAAAGATCACCGAAAAAGGTAGAATTAGAGTTGATATTGGAAGGGGTTTATGCGAGAGATGAAGATAAAGAAAGTATTTAAAAAGCCAGATTTTTGAAGTAAAATTTTTTCACTCACGCTTGACTTGGGAAGTAAGCTGGTGAATGCGTGACGAAAACTGTGATCTGGTAAGGCGAACGGAAGTTGAGAGGAAGATATAAGTTAGAGAAGATAGAAAGAGAGAGAGTTACGTTTCGTAAGTTTTACTTCAGTCGTGTGGTCCAAAGCACACTCCTTTTTTTAATTTTCTTTTTTTTACCCGACTGCCAAGGAAGGGTTATGTTTTTCGCGCGTATCTTGTATGTATGTATGTAATATTCTTTACTACCTCATATTTCCAGAACCACTGAACGGATTTACATAATTGAGGTATCGTTAGGTTTGTCTTAGCTGCCCAAGTGTTCTTAGATAGGTGACATTAAAAAAAATCAAACATGGCGGCTGCGCGAAGCCGTTGTAGTAGTGTAGCCTTTCTAATAAAATACAATGGTTAAAAAAACATACAATTAAAATTACAAATAAACATTAATAAATGTCACACCAATTTACAATTACATTAATAAAATCAATAACAAATACATAATACCAAATACAAACAAATAATTTTAATAATAATTTCATTATATTAAAACTAATAGTTGTTGACTTAAGCAGTCACCTATTTGCTAAAGGTCAGGCTTACGTTGCTTTGAGCAGAGTGAGATCTTTCTCCGGGCTTGCTATCAGTTCTCTTGACCCTAAAAAATTACTTAATCAACCACATGATGTAAACTATTTTAATGAATTGAACCGATTACGTAATTTGTCTGACTAAAAAGACATAAATAAAATAATAATTAAAAAAAAAAAAACCCGCCTGCGTGAAGAACAACTAATAGAAAATCAACTGAAAAAGCTGGAACAAGATAAAAATTCAATATGCACACAAAGTCAGCGAAATAAATAGAAACAATATCAAACATTTTGTGCTGTACATTTAAAATATATTAATACGGTATTTCTTCGAAACTTTATGCAACGTCGTAGATAATATGCAGTCGGAAGCATGAAATTGAAGGATAAGTCAAATCATTCTCTCATTGTGCATGCAATATAATACGTGTAAAGTGTATTATTTATTTAAAGGCAAAAAGTTCATGTATGTTACTGAGAGAAGATTTATTACCATATGGCAACATTCAACGGAACTATCGCTAGGTACCTCATATTCCAATGACATGTCAAATCATTTTTACAATAATCAAATGTTTTTTCATTAAAAATAATATTTTTCCTAGACTTACACAGATCTTGAAAATATATTGAAAAAACGTAAGAAATTATTTTATTTACATTTAACATTAAGACATTTATAGACGCTTGGGAATTCTATCAACAACTTTTTCGCCATTGTTCTTTTTACTGTTAAGAGAATAACAAAACTTATTTTTATCGTGAGAATAGCAGTTTTTAACTGAAAATAAATAACTTAAATGACCGTAATGCACAGTGATGTTAATTATATTTTTCTGGCCGACTTTAAAATAACGAGGAGACTCTGTATTCATCTGCATTTTTTATTATTTTAGTGGGTTATTTTGTTTATTATTTTTTTGATCGAAAACGTAATTTTTGAGTTTTCTTTAATAATGCGTATTTAATTGTTTTATTTTTAAATCCTTATATTTAATTAATCACAACCTGTAAATTAAGTACCGTTCATTAAATATAAAAATGTATGAGACGTGCAACCCCAGCAACTTACAATTTAAAAACCAACAATATTCTTCATTAGCCAATAACATGTTAGTTTTTATTTAAGTAGATATGTATATATACTTCATCTTAATGCAAAAACTGCTTTAGCGGTTTCGATGATAAGCTAAAACAACATATGAACTACTATAATTAAAGAAATAAAACAACAGACAAAAAATTTTACATAAAAATCAATTCATCGTCATAACAAAACAATTCCATATTAAGAAATTAGTACAAAGCGCATAACACCGTCCATCGTAATCAAATCAAGGAGAGAAGCTCAAAATTAAAAGAGTTCGCCCCTTCCAAAACTGCACAGTACGACCAACACCCCTTACATACGAAAACCAACCAACCAATCCTTACTTCCATATAAATAAAGATGAAAATTAACATTTACAAGGGCAAATTAAATTTGCGTGTGTAATTGTAGTTATTACTGGTATGCACCGCTTTGATCCAGTTATAACCGGATTGATGGTATTTAGATGTGTATCGTCAATAACAATATTGTTTACGATAGGAAATACGTGTGAATGTTATGACTTATATCGTTCTTTATATATTTATTTATTTGTGTCTGTTTTATATATAACGCCGTTTACTTTTTTCTTTTAAATATTTTTTACTGTTTTAGCACGGATTTTAATTGTTATACTGTTTTTTATGGTTTTATTTATTGATGAGTTAATTTTTCATAAGATAAATATTTAGTATAAGTTTCGAAACAACTGTTTAAAGTGTATTGCGTGCTGAGTAAGCCTTTAGGTGCGGTGTATAGTGTAAGATATTCTGTTTAACTATGTACGAATGATAAGAACCACTGTATACTACGTTGGCTTCCTATATAAATAAATAAATAAATAAATAAATCACCAACAATTAAGCTAAATTTAAACTGTTTACTCAACGATTGTGTTTTTTCATGTATAAATGTAATCTTGTTGATGATTCTATTAATAAAAAATTAAATGAAAAAAAAACAGGGTGCTTCAGACCAAACGGCTGAAGTAAAAGTTCTGTAGCTCCATGTGCTCCCATCGCTCTCTCTTGCCTCTACAGTAATTTAAGAAAATTTCATCTCTTTCTATTTTCACTAACTTCCATTTAAATTGAAATTGCAAACCTGGTGTCTGAGCCAAACATCATTGGAGTTACCAAATCCCATCGGTTGCGGTGGCTCGGTCATGTCGAACGCATGGGGGAGGATTGAGCAGTTAAGAGAGCGTATCTTGGTCGACCAACTGGACGTAGACCGGTGGGTCGCCCCAGGTACCGCTGGAGGGACATGATTGAAGCAGACTTGAGTGAGATCCAAGCCAATAATTGGCGGGAAATCGCGCAAGATCGTGCAAAGTGGAGAAATCTTGTTTCGGAGGCCAAGACTCACTTCGGGTCACTGAGCCAGTTGAGTTAGTTAGTTAGTTCCACTCAAATTCCGTTCGCTTGCCCGATCAAACTTTTCGTATCGCTCTCGGCAAGCATTCATCACCTTACTCCCAAGTCAAGTGCGTAAAGAAGTATGTATTATTTATATGTATGTTTATCGAAAAAAATATATTTAGCTATACCAGTCGGCTGTCACCTGTAACACAAGCATTAAGTTGCTTACTTTAGGAACAGACGACCTCGTGTGTATTGTGTAGATATTTATTTATTTATTTATAAAGCGCCCTTGAATTATTTTTAATGTTTTCAATGCTCAGAATTGAACCTGTTCCAATTTTAAACGCAGTCATAAACATCTTAATAATAGACCTTACAATAAGTCCATTGTTCCCTAATCTCATATCTCTTGATGCGACCCTTTCATAGCACAGAGGGCGAGTGTCATTTCATTATAGAGTCTATTATAATTGATTTTTATTGCACATTGGGGTGTGAAAATAAACATGCATTCGAGGTAGTTATATCTTAAGCGGCGTGTAATTCTGAATGAATTTTTAGCTGACTTCAAAAAAAGGAGGAGGTATTTAAAAAAAAAAAAAAAAAAAAAAAATATATATATATATATATATATATATATATATATATATATATATATATGATATATAACAGTCGAATTGAGTAACCTCCTAGTTTTTTATATATTTATGTATGTTCGGGAATAACTTCGTCGTTTATAAACAGATTTTAATATATATTTTTTGTTGAAGAGGAGATATCCTAAGTATAGTACCATGTTAAGGAAACCAGGATCTGATGATGAAATCCCAGAGAAATCGAGGGAAACACTCGAAAATCGTAGTGACGACTAGTGCGTTTGTTTAATTTTTTCGTCTTCTTACTTTGTATTACTTGTCGATATGATTGGTCGGTTTTCTTCGTTTACGAGCATTCAAAATTATATAATAAAACTATCTGTGCCCGCGACTTCATCCGCGTCGATTTGAACAAAAAAGTTATTGTTCAGTTCGCAGAAATATAAAATAAAATAAATTTACTCATAAAATAAAAGTAGCCTAAGTTACTCCTTATTACATCAGCTGTCCGTCAAAATCGGTCCAGCCGTTTCAGAGATTAGTTGAAACAAACAGACAGACAGACAGACAAACAGACTAAAATTGAACAAAAAAAGATGCTATTTTGGTATATGTAACGTGTATACATCCATATGCATTGAGTAAAAAGAGGTTATTTTAATATTACAAACAGACACTCCAATTTCATTTATTTGTATAGATTTGAATTTTTTAAAGCAGGATATAAAACCATGAATTGAAGTCTAGAATTGTAGTTTAAACTGTATTTTTGAAGTTAAATTTTAATCGTTATGATTTGAATCGCGATGAAACGAAAATGCGTCACGATAAACAAAGAAACACATAAATGTACAGGAGTGAATGAAATAGAATACATTACAAGGCAACGCGTTGTGTATGACGCTTAAGAGTGTATACTACCTAAAATTGCTTATTTTCCACTCGGCAGGATGTCCATATCTTCCAAACTACTGAATATTTAAGTTTGAAATTTATGTATGGTAAAGTTCAGGACATAAACTATCTTTCATATGTTTCGAAAACACGATTCCATAAAATTTTCTCGATACAAAAAAATCGCAAAATTACCTCTATTTTTGTATTAAAACCTTAATATCTCAGTAAATATAGAAGTTATGGACTTGAGATTAAGCATGGTAATTGAAATAAGTATGAAGAACATTTTATATGTTGCGTTTTTTAAAAAATATCTATTGATAATGTTTGTGGGGAGAAAATACATATAATTCGCTCGATGAACAACCAAGCGCTCTCAATTCTCATGTGTATTTAGTACTGGTGAAATCTGAATTCGAGCTGAGGTAGTGTAGCCCCTTAAGACCTTTTTCACGAGAAGATCATCGTCGATTGAACAAATCGCAACTGCCTACCTTCCTACGACTTTTCAGAAGTTTCACTTCTACAGTATGTGAATTGCGCACACACTTTTTATTTTGTCTGTGCGAACACTATTAAAGATTGTTACCACCCGTTATTAGTTTGCTCGCTTTCCTTCCGGAAATTTCGACTTAAGAATGAAACACGTGGTCGGCCGAAAATGTTGTTCGACAATGACGAATTAAAGGCGATTGTGGAGGCTGATGATCCTCAAACTACAGCTGAATTAGCAGCAGCTTTTGAAGTTAACACTAAAACAATATTGGTCCATTTGCGTCAAATTGGCAAGATAAAGAAGCTCGACAAGTGGGTGCCTTAAGAAGTGAATGAACATCAGCGCGAATAACGCGTCGAGACATGCCTTGCACTGCTCAACAGACACACAAACGAAGGCATATTGAATTGCATTGTTACTTGTCCATAGAACCCATTTTTCGTAAAAAAGGATTCTATTCGACAATCGCAAGCGCTCAGCTAGTTGGTTAGATCCTAGTTCAGTACCTAAACAAAGCCCTAAATGAAAAATGACCCCTAAGAAAGTAATGGTAACTGCTTGGTGGTCTAGCGCCGATGTAATTTATCACATCTTCTTATCAAACGGCATGAGCATTACTGCAGAACTGCTGCGTACTGCTGCAGAACTGCTGCGTTACTGCTGTGTACTGTGAAGAACTAAACACAATAATGGGGAAGCTCGCACGTCTCCAACACCTTTGGTCAATCGCTCAGCTCCACTGCTCCTGCACGACAACGCGCGACCTCATACTGCACAGCAGACGGCCTCCAAGTCACAAGAGCTGGGGTTGGAAGTTCTCCGTCATCCACCGTACTCACCAGCTCTTGCCCCTACTGACTTCCACTTTTCCAGAATATGGATAACTTTTTGGCGGGAAAAAATTCAATACCCGAGAGGCAGTACAAAATGCCTTTGAAGAGTTTGTTGCCTCCCGTCCAGCAGAGTTTTTCAAGAAAGGCATCAATAAGTTACCACAACGTTGGCAAAAATACATTGATTCCATGAGTAATTTTGCTTTGAATAATGAAAATAAAAAAAAAATTAAAAAAATGGTGCATTAACTTATTTCATCAAAAACGGAAATTTCATAGGTAAAGACATATTATATCAATACACGTATTACACCCAGAGTCAGTTGAATCAAACTCGCAACCCGCGGAACAGACAGCAAGGCCACTGCAAACTGCGCCAACGGGCTAATCGCTGTCAAGTAAATTGTAATTATGGGGTAAACTGTCAAGTAAGTATTATTTAAAGGGAGAAAAGTGAAAGAAATATTTGTACAAATAACTTACAAATATACAGGATGTCACCCGCAACTGTCTGCCGGTGCAAAAGCACACGACACACTCACAAACTAACGCGGTGTGTGCTTTCTTGAAGAAATTATACTTTTGTTCTAGAGATTTATTATGCGTTATTTGAAAAAAAATATATATTAAATAAATGTTTATTTGACTCTGACTGATAAATGATTGTTTAGTAATACAACAATTAATAGTGGCAGTTAATTAGGGGTTGCAGACACGTGTCGGTATCAGCTTTACATGCAGTTTAGTATTATTTTCGTAATTTTTATAATAATAACCCGTTGTTTCGTGGTGATTTACTAACTAACTTACTAATTTTTAATAATTGTAAATGTGTATGAGAGAACGAGGTATATGAAAACATTTATTGGAGTGTGACACAGCGGGCTATATCTTGATCAAAATCTAGAGCAACTCGAAAAGGGAAGTACCTCGGTCTAACAGAAGATCACAGCTAAATAATATTGATCTTAAGTAGTTTTGTGTTCCTGTGGTGAGTAATTTGGCCAGAGCTCCTACCATAAATCTTGTTAGATATATCTAAGAAATCAAAAGTGAGTCATTTATGATGTACTACAATACTTAAAGTGGCGTAGCGAGAGGGGGGCAAGTGCGGTCATCATGCCCCGGGCGCTACTCACAAAGGGGTGCCAAATGATCCGCAAAACCAAAAATTGCTAAACATATTATATGGTTTCCGAATGGGGGGGGCGCACAAAGGTATTGTGCCCCAGGCGCGAGTTAAGCTCGCTACGTCACTGCATACTTTTTTAATAACTAGCCGACCCGAGCCCACTTCGTTGGGCGTTAATTATTTTTGTGATGCAAATATATAATAAAGTTTTCATCTCGCTCGCACATCTCCGACTTGGTTTACATATCCTAATTTTTTTTCACTGAATTTTTTGTTCAATAACAATAAAATATAGCCTATATCACTCCTGAATAGTGTAGCTTTCTGTTAGTGAAAGAATTTTCATGATCGATCAGTATTTGCGAAGATTACCCCCTACATACAAACAAAGCTACTATACCTCTTTATAATATTATTTTTGTATATCATCTGATATAAATAAGGAAAAATAATTACCACAAATATAATAATATTATTTATTGAGCATTATTAAATTAAATTATTTACAAAATCCTACCATTATTATTATTAATATCAACACTAACATTAACTACGCAATAATAAAACAAAATAATACAAAACACAATCAATAAAATGTGTATTTAAAATTAAATATCATTTCCTTACTGAAATTCTAAACGACTAGTGTATGACTAGATCATCTCTTTTAAGTTAAAAGATCTTCAAGAATTACGTAAGCTGACTTTAAGAAGAGTCTGTGTGTGTGTCTGTGTCAGGCAGTCTGACTGATTCAATCCGTAGCAACCCACTGCTGGGCATAGGTCTCGTTTCCTTTGTAGGAAAAGGCCCGAGCCTCGGAACTTAATCCACTACACTTCTCCACGGCGAGTTTGATATATTCCCTAATACGAGTAACGGTGGCTATCATACTTCCATAACAACCGACCCTCAAAGTGCTCTAACACAAAAGATGCATGTGTAATATTTAGGACGTGCTTCACAGATTCCTGATAAAGCTATTTTACCTATAACGGTATCTAACAGATAGACGGTTATGATATTTCTTTTGTTTACCATTTAACTTTATCAATCGGATAACTCCTGAACCTGTGATTTCGAAAGCAGATGAGAAATATCTGTAGTATAAAAATTAAAGGTGACAGAAATACAACCTTAGGTCATGTTAAGTCAGCCTAGGTAATAATTGAACATCCCTTTTAACTCTAACCGATGATTATATTGCGAAGTAAATATCTACCAACATCTTATCATTACTAATTAATAATTATGAATACAAAATAAAATATTATGTCAATTTTACATCGTCGGATCATTTTTAAAAAACCAATTAAATTTGATTACAGCAATGTTTAATTTAAAAGATTGTTTTCGAAATCATATCTCGTTGTACTTTGTATATCTAATAAATAAAAATGAATGTTGCTAAACGCATAACTCGAGAACGGCTCGACAAATTTATTTCTTCGTATGTTCCATAACAAAACAAATTTAAAAATGTAAAAAATTAATTTTAACTATTAACTTTTGACAGAATGAAGTCTGTCCAGGCAGCTAGTTTAAACATAATAATAGGACATTCTGATTTCAAAATACTTTTGCGATTATAAAATTTATCGATAAGACAATCGTTTAAATAATTGTGCAAAAAAAAAACAAAAAAATCGACTTCAAATTACATCGACAAGTAATAAAATGAGAGCATAATCATCGTAGTCGAAGTCAGTTAAATACGTATTATTTACAACACTAAATCTACTCGTGAGATCTGGCTCAATTTTAAATAAAACCATATACGCTTTCGAGTACAAAATAGGATCATCAAAATCGGTACACGAAGTAAAAATTTATGAGGTAACACATAAAAAAGTACAGTCATATTGAGGATTTCCTATTTTTAAAGTCCGTTATTATCATACCGGTTTGATTAGAATTGGTAGAGAAAGAAAAAACACCAACTAGGGTATACCTTGACAGATGAAGAGCACAGCTAAATAATACTTGTCACAAGTATTGTTGTGTTCCTGTGGTGAGTAAGGTGGCCAGAGTTCCTGGGAGGATTGGGAGTAAGGTCAGCAAAGTGCTTGCGATGCTTCTGGTGTTGCAGACGTCTATAGGCTACGGTAATTGCTTACCATCAGGTGAGCCGTAAGCTAGTTAGCCGACCTAGTGACATAAAAAATGTATATATTTCCACATTTAAGTTTTGATGGAAATAAGAGGGTAGTTTACAAATATTAATCAATATTTTAAGTAAAAACAAGTAAAAACATCATACATATACAAATCTACACTTACTTACTTAGGGCCTATTTCATCGGTTGTAGATATTAATTAATTTTATCTTGCACATAAGATACGAATAGACTTTAACTGGAGGTAGAATAGGCCATTAAGATCTGTTTCGTCTCAGTTAATAAACTACAAATTTCAGATTGACATTTGCGAGTAGAAATAGCTCATAAATAAAGTCGAATTCGATGGTAAAAAACACTAATATATCAAAAACTTTTATCTCTTGGATACTATCATCCATCAATCAGCGTTATCAGCAATCGATGAAACAGTCTATACGAAAAATAATACTTAAACATTTAATCGACGAGGTACTGTACAATTACTATTATAATAAATTATTTTAACTATCGATAATGCAACGTACAACACTATTAGGTATTCAAAAACTATTAATTTTATTAGTTATCCACATTTGACTATTAATTTAATATTATTATTGTTTATATGAAATAATATAACAATAACCATTTATTAGTCCCAAAAGACCTAAACCAAAAAGACATGTTCAAATATAAGTGAGTTTGACAGCTGCGACATGCGAGTGGAGTTCACTCCTTAGCAATTTCCATAATATTTAAAAATCAAAATTTTCTATTAAATTAATCAAATTATAATTAATTAAAATAATAAAACTCTAAAAAAACATAAATAGACGTTTACTAGGTATTTGTATCGGTACAGTAAATCCTGGTTTATTATTACACCTATCATCATCATCATCATAGCAGCCTTTCGTAGTCCACTACTGGACATAAACCTCCACAAATTCACGCCAAAATGGGCATGAACTCATGTGTTTTGCCCATAGTATAAATCTTTCTACAGTTAAATCATCATAGAGTCACTCTTAGAGAGTTTACTCTCAGCGAAACCCAACATCACAAATGTTTCGCCGTTTCTCACCATTTCACTCCTCAAATATTTTTTATACCAAGCGTCAAGACGCTTGGTATGTAAAAAAAAAAAAAAAACGGAGTAAACTTCAAAAACAAATAAAGACTGCCGAAATACCGAAACGTATAAAAACTTTTTTTTTAAAGATGAATTAGATTTAAGTTTAACGTTAAAACATATCTATTCTAATACATTTCATTAAAATCTAGAACTTTTTACAAATTTGACCAGTTTTTTTATGTTATTACAAATATATTTACGAGCCGGTGTAGTGTTGTACGTAGTTCGATTCGCCGACTATATCGATGTCGCTGTCACTATGTTCCGTTTCAGATTCCGATGTCTGTGTTGTCGATATACGTGAATCCTCCTGAAAAAAATAACTTATAATTTTACCGATATATCTATCTATTAAGAAGTGTGAGTGAACTCCATTACGCGACTGAAGTTTTTAAGAACGATTTCCGTAATTTTGAAAAATATATTTATTTCTTTCAGATATATCAGCGCTACTGTTTCACACGATTTCAATCCACGTCTTTCATACCGTAGGGTTGATATTGTTTTTTAAAGAGTATAGTCTCAAAACCTAACAATATCAATAATAATATAAATAGTGATTGAAAGAAATACATTTATTACAGCAAATACCTTTCTTACCGCTGCTTGTGATGGATGTTTTGTCGTGAAGTCCACAGCTACGGAATCTGCGCACAAAAGTTTGGGTTAAAAATTTTGTCTAATTAAAAGTACATTTAACAGAGATTCCGTAAAGGGAACGTCCGCAGAGCAAACCCGACGAAGTTATCTAAATTATGAAATATGTTTTTTATAGAACTTTTACTGAGGCATGGAAAACCATATAAACTGTCTCGAAATTGGGAGCAGCCTGACTGGGGATGTACTTCAATCTCGCAGGAGATAACAGCTAGTGTTGTGTTTCTGTGTTGAATAAGACAGCGAAAGCTCCTCGGAAAGTTCGGGGCTAGGATGCTTACAATGCAATTTTTTTTATATAACTAAGTCGGCAAACAAGCGTACAGCTCAACTGGTGGTAAACGATTAACGTACCTTATAGACGTAACGCTAGAACCATCGCAAGCTTGTTGCTGAACCCATCCCCAATTCCCCCAGGAGCTTAGGTCACCTTACCCACCAACAGGAACACAACACTGCTGGAAAGCATTATTTAGCTGTGATCTTCTGTAAGGCCGAGGTACTACCCCAGTCGAGTTGCTCCAGATTTTGAGCAGGAAATATCCTGCTGAGCCCTACCTCAGTTAAATCACCTTGTTGTTGTGTTGTTTCGATTCAGTTTAATGATAGAAAAATGGCAAACAGTCAATGGTCTGTAATCCGATTGTGTCTATCAATAATAAATATACGTCTGTAACAGCAGGACCACCAATGTCTGTCAACACAGCGCATGTTCCTAAGTCACTACCGTAAGCGGAACCGACCACTTCTTAAGAGCGGCGTTATTTGGTTGGGATCCTCTGTAAGGTACTCCTACTATGCCCAACAGCTATGGCATAGCAATATATTTATTTTAAAAAAATCTACTTTTAATAATTGTGATGCTCGTAAACGAAAAAAAAAACCGACTTCAATTACATCGACGAGTAATACAACGTAGATCAACGAAAAAATAGTCAAGTAGCTACGCGTTATCAAAAATTACTCAAAAAGTAATTATCAGATCTCGATAAAATTTATATGTGACCACATGATAAACATCAGCTTTCGATTAAATTAAATATTATCAAATTCGGTACACCCAGTATAAAAAGTTAGATCCCATCATCAAATAATGGTTTCCTTATCATGGTACCAAACTAGGGATATCCTCTTTCCAAAAAAAAAAAGAATTATCAAAATCGGTACATCCAGTAGAAAGTTATGTGGTAAAATACAACGTAGGTCGACGAAAAAAGCGTCAAGTAAAAACGCATTATTAGATATAACTCGAAAAATAGTTGTTAGATCTCAAATAAATTTAAAAGGGACCAATTGACACACACCACCTTTCGATTAAAAAAAAATTGGCGAAATCGGTCCACCCGGTCAAAAGTTCTGATGTAACATACATAAAAAAAATAAAAAATAAATAAAAAAGAAAAATACAGTCGAATTGAGAACCTCCTCCTTTTTTGGAAGTCGGTAAAAAAGTAATGTGATATCTAAACCAATTATTTAATTTCAAAATACAAATTAAGAAATAATAATTTCTAATAATATTAAACTTTAGTGAAAAAATTAATCACGTTGTTCCTTGTCCTCTTCGGAGATTAAATATAGCTCTCTAAAATATCTATCAATTTTTGTATAGAATGATACCCGCGTCTACCCTAACAGCCATTTTAAAAAACGTAATACCTACATTACCTACCATATCATTAAATTATAAACCCTAATGCTTTTAAATAAGGTTTATTTCGCTCCACACAACCCCCTACACTCCCATTTAGCCATTAAAGCAATCAACCTCCATTCAATATCGAGCCATAAATAAACGAAATAGGGTTTAATTTCATTTGTACGAAAAGCTCAAGACGCTCCGTTGCTATGGCAACTGAGACGTCCGCCATCTTGTATTCTAAATTAAGTTATAGAACGTCTTGAGTTGTGGCGCGAAAGCGACAGTTCGAAATTCAATTTAGCCATCTTTGAGGTCGGCTTCTCGGATCGTTGTATTCCAACTGGAGTTTCTGTGCTCGTCAAGTCCTTTATTATTAACTTAAAATGATCACTGTGTTCAACACGGAATTGTTGTGTCTCATTATGAGTGTATTAACCGACTAATTTGGATTGTTAATTTAATTTGCTGTCTTCTCAATTTTGTGATATTAAATTTTGTAAATTGGTTATGTTTGAATATTCATTACAAAATGATATTTTGCTGTTAATAATATTACTTAAGAGATATTAACATATTTACTTTTATTATTTATAATTGGAAACCTGTTATTGGCCTTATTTTTTTTTTAATTTAGTTATAGTATGTATTAACTGAAACGCTGTTGGTTTTCTTAATAAATAAATAAAAAAAAAAAAAAAAAAAAAAAAAATCCAAAATTGATTGATAATTTAAATTGCATTGCATTACTTATCTAACAGATCACTAAAAAAATAAGATTTAAAATCACTTAAGAGGTAACAATATAAATTTTAAAGAAAGTTTTAAAAGATAAATTTTATAAATTATAGTTGTTTACTTACAATATTTTTATTTTTATTAAAATATTATTATTTATTATCTACACTGGGTTTTTGATATACACAGTATAAGATCCGATCTAGACGTGATCTTTACCCATCTGCTAAATTAATAAAAACTAATTAATTATCTTCTTTAGTATAATAAAGATAAATCGCAAAGGGGTTGGCTGGAAAATTCTCGGCCAGGCTATATTACATTAGGTAACCGCCTTTCAAACCAGACTTTTAGCAGGTAACCCTATGTCATTGTATTCGCATTATATTGAAATACCATTATTTATTAAACACTATATCTATATTTCGTGGTTTCCAATTAAAAAATTAACTTTTATTGAGAAATCTATTTTAAATATTTGAAAACTTAAAACAATTATTAGTTCGAGAACTTTCGATCGAAGTTGTTAAGGCAATTTAAAGTCATAGTTTCTTGTTTGTTGGGAACTATGCGAGCGTTCCTTACTAATTAGTAATAAATCTTAGATATTGTTATTGTATACTAAACGTTCTCCGTGGTTTCGCTCCTTTGACTTTTAATAATAGTTATAAGCATAGTTTATAAACTGACTGATTTGCTACAGCGAGATTAATATATTTTCAATCAACTTCAAAAAAAAGGTAACCACAGCTCCTTGGATTTGCACTATGTTCAAAGTAGCGCAGATTAGGGTTCATAGGGATGACCTTTTTTTGATGCCTAGCTCTTAGGGTAGAACCGGTTAATATGGGTTTTTTACTCGTGTGTCAACATCGACACGGAGTTGAAGGTGCCATGGGATCATCATCATTACAGCCTATACAGTCCACTGCTGGACATAGGCCTCCATAAGTTTACGCCAAAAGTAACGTGAACTCATGTGTTTTGCCCATAGTCACCACGCTGGGCAGGCGGGTTGGTGACCGCAGTACTGGCTTTGCCGCACCGAAGACGCTGCCCGTCTTCGGCCTGTGTATTTCAAAGCCAGCAGTTGGACGGTTATCCCGCCATCAGTCGGCCTTTTAAGTTCCAAGGTGGTAGCGGAACTGTGTTATCCCTTAGTCGTCTCTTACGACACCCACGGGAAGAGGGAGGCTGGCTATATTCTTTAGTACCTTAGCCACACAGTACAGCCATGGGATCGACTTCTCTCAGTAGGACGACAGATGCAGTACAGTACAGTACTGATAGTCGGAGTGAACAATAGTCCAACTTACTTCTCTGCTGCTGCTGTTTCCTCATCTGTTTCTTGTGCTTCATTCTTCTATTCTGGAACCAGGTCTTCACCTGGGTCTCTGAGAGGTTGAGGGCACCAGCCAGTTCTACTCTCTCAGGAGTCGATAGGTAACGCTGGGTTTCGAACCGCTTTTCAAGACCTGGAGAAAATATCATTATTAATACAAAATATGGGTATTGAATTTTGTTAAACGTAACACTTTTACCATAATTAACGGCAGAATTTTGAATCTTATTTTACTTTCGTTAAGTAGGTAGGTAAAGAAAATAATGATTTAATAAATAGTTGAGCCGAATGGCATGTATATCTACGCGCGTAGCTTCCGAACGAAAAAAAACTTCGACCACTTATTGTCAGGACAAATATGCAATGTCAGTCAGGGTGTAGATAACAACTGATATTGACTGTTTCACAAGCTCTCCAAGTCATGATGAAAAGGAGGAGAGCCACACCTTGTGGCCATACACCAAGATCAAAAAAAGGATATTTATATTGTAATTACATAATGTATAATAAGGATATTTATATTATAAAACAAATATCTGATCCGAGCAAGAATCAAACCCTCGTCCGCCAGCGTTAAGACAATGTTTTCTGAGAACTAAAATGTTTTTATAAGTCTTTAAATTTGATGTATAGGATTTATTCTACAGAAACAACTCATTGCTTGAATAAAGAATACAATATTTACACGGACTAGTTTCTGCCCGCGAAGAATTCTGCCATACATGAATTATGCGAAACTTTAACTGTTTACGCAGTGCACGCAGCGGAAGCTCTCGAAAGGAAAAAACTCCCCGATTTCGAAATATTCTTCATTGGTGCTCCGCTCCTATTGCTCTCAACGTGATAATATATAGCCTATAGCCTTCATCGATAAATGGGCTATCTAACACTGAAAGAATTTTTCAAATCGAACCAATTAGTTCCTGCGATTAGCGCGTTCAAACAAAGAAACATACAAAATCTTCAGTATAAACATCAACTACTAGCCGACCCGTGCCCACTTCGTTAGGAATTTATTTTTGTAAATGCAAATAAATGGTAAAGTTTCATCTCGCTCGCATTTCACCGACTTAAATAAATAAATATCTACACAATACACACACGGTCGTCTGTTCCTAAAGTAAGCAACTTAATGCTTGTGTTAAAGGTGACAGCCGACTGGTATAGCTACATATCGGTACTGGTAAGGGTCAAGGGGTAGGGGCAACGTGCTTGTGATACAGGCTTAACGTTGCAGGTCTATAAGCTACGGTAACCGCTTACCATCAGGTGAGATGTGTGCGTGTTTGCCGACCTAGTTTTTGAAATAAAACTTTACCTACGCTTGACTTGGAGAGTAAGCTGGTGAATTCGTGAAAAGAATGTTTCGAAAAATGTGATCGGGCGTGGCGAACGGAAGTTCCTGACCTGATAAATAAAGTAGCTTTTTTTGTATATCACTAGCGGCAAACAAGCGTACGGCTCAACTGATGGTAAGAGATTACCGTAGCTTATAGACACCTGCAACACCAGAAGCATCGCAAGCGTGTTGCCGACCCAATCCCCAATCCCCCCCAGGAGCTCTGGTCACCTTATTCATCAACAGGAACACAATACTGCTTGTAAGCAGTATTATTTAGCTGTGATCTTTTCTATTAGTTCGAGGTACTACCCCAGTCGGGCTGCTCCATATTTTGAGCAGGAAATTTTTGCTGTGCCCTACCATAGCTTCATAGATTCGTTATAATTGGCTACGTTAGTAAGAACACCATTCTTACCAGTTAGTTGTGGATCTGAGAAGACAGTTCTTGCTTTTCTTCGTCTGCAATGTTTCAGCGCGGAAAGAGAAAGCTCCGACGGTGTGAACAGCGCGTGGTATGGGACCCCTGAAAGGAAAAAAACACTTAATAACCGTTTAATTGGTGACTTTATTATCTTAACATTAACGAAAGGTAGCGATATAATTCATTCGTTTAGTTTTGTAGAGATTTGAAATTGAAACTTGAAATAAAACTTTTTTTTTGCTTTAGCCCGTAATATCCCACTACTAGGCATAGGCCTCTTTCCCCATGTAGGAGAAAGATCAGAGCTTAATCCACCACGCTGCTCCAATGCGGGTTGGCGGATATATTCCCTACTATGAGTAACGATCGCTATCAGGTGTACATGATATAAACCGGGACCGACGGCTTAACGTGCTCGCCGATGCACGGTGGGGAGACCCATGAAGACTGCACAAATACCCAGACCACGGCAAACACATGTATGGCCAATACAAATATTGCCATGTGCAGGGATCGAACCCGCAACCGCCAGCGCAACAGGTATAATCCATGGCTGTGACCGCTGCGCCAACGTCGGGTGTCGAATTGATTTCTCGAAGTACTTTCTAAAAAGTCTTTTGAGATGCTTGGTGATTGAATCAATCCTGAAGTCTTTGTGGAGATCTATGTTACTTATTTACCACGGTGAGGCTGTGGCCGTAAGTAAGAAGCAATTCTGCAATGCTTGCAGACGTTGGATGTAGGCGGGGTGGAGGAGGAGGATTCAACCTCCTCGATGGTTGTCGGAGGGAGTGGTTCGTCCGTAGGCGGTGAAGCCGCCTTGCGTTCTACTTCAAATTTAACCTTTAAAAGGTGACTTTGATCAACCGGCTCAGTGCTTGGCGAGCATTGGCTTTTCAGGCTATACTAGCAAGACACTCGACCTTATCCAGATCATCGAGGGCTGGAGGGAGATTCGGACGTAGTAACGGGGGCATAGTGGTAACAGTATCGCTTCGGAGATTTTGCGCTAGCAACCAGTGATCGGTGTGCGAGGGCGTGAGCTCTCCGAGGCGTCTACTGTAGTGGTCATCCCTGAGTTCGGCGAAGCGTGCTTTCACCTCCCTCTGTAGGGCACGGAGTCTCCTCCGGTTGTCATCAGTCGGGTAAGTGTCATGAGCTCTAGCCTGCGCGTTCTTGCGCCTGATCAGATCTTTTAACTCCCCCGGGAGATCCCATCGCTCTCCAGGGCGATTTTGAATTTCCCTTGAGAGTAATCGATCTTTTCTTTAATAAAAAAAATGAGATTTAACGTGGCTACTTTCGCGATATCTACGGAGTCAATTGTGTCAGGTATCCTAGTTAAATTCTCGTTGGAACCAATATTATTTAAGTCGAGTTTCTTAAAATCTACTATGATTTTAGTGGCTTGGGGAAGATCTGTATCTGTTCCTAGCTGGATTAAGACAGGGCGGTGGTCTAGAGTCCAACTCGGATAGTGTCTCTTTGGTTTGTAACTGTAAAGTTACTCTCCTCAAGATCGCTATGTCGAGTATGTCGGGTTTGTCACCGTTCCTATCGGGGTACTTACATGAATGCAACAATTTAACTTAATGATTAAAACAATCCAAACGATAGAGCGATTAAAAAGACAGCTACCGCCACCTATTAGTGATCAATTAAACTAAACATGTTCAATATTTCAGACATTTTTTTAAATAATGTTTTGTAAGAGATACTAAAGCCAAAACTGTGCCCTTTTGTCTATTTATCTGTCTGTATCTTGGCCGTACATCACGATTTAAAAAAAATAATAATATTACCTATGTACATAATTTGTATTTTTGCTATAAGCTATGATGCTGTATACGTGTATACCTTTTATCCCTAAATTCAGTACGAGAGAGAGTACCCTAGAAAAAAACGGGTGATATTGAAAAATATGTAATCGTGAACGAAGTCGCGAGTTAAGGTATTATATGTATAAAAACTAGCTGTGCCCGCGACTCCTTCCGCGTAGAATTTTAGTTATTGTTTAGTTCGCAGAGTTATAAAATAAATAAATTTATTTTAAAATAAATAAGTTACTCCTTATTACATCAGCTATTTGCCAGTGAAAGTCTTGTCAAAATCGGTCCGGCCAATCGGATCGGCCGTTTCAAAGATTAGCTGGAACAAACCGACAGACAGACACAAAAATTATAAAAAATGTTATTTTGGTATATATACCGTGTATACATACATATGAATTTAGTAAGAAGCGGTTATTTTAATATTACAAACAGACACTCCAATTTTATTTATTTGTATAGATAAGTAAAAATTAGTACTATAGACCCGGCTTTCATACTGCCATATTTTTGAAGTAATACTTCTTAACGCACGCTTGACTTGCGAAGTGAGCTGGTGAACGCGTGACGAGAGCGTTACGAAAAGTATGATCGGGTGAAGCGAACGGAAGTTGAGTGGGAGATATAAGTTAGATGGAGCCAAAGAAATATCATAGATATACTTTCATTATTTTTTAAGTTACATACTTATATACGTCAGCAAAATCGACAAATAAATCATAACAACAGTTTTAGTTAATTTATTTTCTGGTTATTTTATACTTGATTACGGTAATATTAAGTATATGCAGGACAAAGATGTGTAAAGATGGATGTGTGTCTTTATCTCAAGCAAATGAATATTGTTAAGTAATGTATCAACAGTTTTTTAAACCGTAGACAATTGTTTTCGAAACTAGTTTCTCGCCGATTCTTCTTAGCAGAATATACATTCTGAATTGACAGTAACATTAAATTACTTCTTCTTCTTCTACTTCTTAAAATGGCTTTCAATAGTGCCAATTGAGCACAGATGATTTCGCCAATGTCACGTAGAATAACTTTAAATTAACTGTACATTGTTATTACTAACAATTGAGTTTGACTGAGGTAGGGCACAGCAGGAATTTCCTGCTCAAAATACGGAGCAGCCCGACCGGGGTAGTACCTCGATCTTACAGAAGATCACAGCTAATACTGTTTTCAAGCAGTTTTGTGTTCCGGTTGGTGATTAATGTGACCAGAGCTCCTGGGGGGGATTGGGGATTGGGTCGGCAACGCGCTTGCGATGCTTCTGGTGTTGCAGGCGTCTATAAGCTACGGTAATCGCTTACCACCAGGTAAGCCATATGCTTGTTTGCCGACCTAGACCTAGACGGAGCCGTCGGTCCCGGTTGTTGTCATAAATATCTGATAGCGATCGTTACTCATAGTAGGCAACATATCCGCCAACCCGAGTGAAGCGGTGTGGTAGATTAAGCTCCAATCCTTCTCCTATATGGAGAAAGTGGCCTATGCCCAGTAGTGGGAAGTTACAGGCTGAATGCGAGTACATTATTATTACATAGTATAAAACAAAGTCGCTTCCCGCTGTCTGTATACTTAGATCTTTAGAACTACGCAACAGATTTTGATGCGGTTTCCTTTAGTAAATAGAGTGATTCTAGAGGAAGGTTTATGTGTATAATGCATAATATAGTAGAGGAACACTGATACTTTTAGAGGTTTCTAATGTGATGTCGTAAAAAAACCTTTTTTTGCGATTACATTGCAAATATTCATTTAATATTTTATATTTATTATCAGCATTGCACCGATTCAAAGACAGGGTGGATCGCTAATTTATAATAATATTTATTTATTTATTTTACACCAACAACATAGACACTGACAATACAGTTATAATCATAAACAAAATATCTTAAAAGCTAAGCGTTATCTTAATTATAGGTGTTACACTCATTCTATTAATTTAAGCACGTAGGTATGTATACATAAAGATTATTATAACAAACAATAATAATTAAAACACGTTAAAAAGCAATTCCAAAGTAGTTCAATAAAGTCCCGATCAATTGAGGATGGGGTTGGTAACGCGTTTGCGATGCTTCTGGTGTTGCAGACGTCTATAAGCTACGGTAATCGTTTGGTGTCGTAAGAGGCGACTAAGGGATAACAATGTTCCACAACCACCTTGGAACTTAAAAAACCGACCGATGGCGGGATAACCATCCAACTGCTGGCTTTGAAATACACAGGCCGAAGACGGGCAGCAGCGTCTTTGGTGCGACAAAGCCAGTACTGCGGTCACCAACCCGCCTGCCCAGCGTGGTGACTATGAGCAAAACACATGAGTTCACGTTATTTTTGGCGTAAACTTGTGGAGGCCTATGTCCAGCAGTGGACTGTTTAGGCTGTAATGATGAATCGTTTACCACCAGGTGAGCCGTACGTATTTATATACGTATTTACATAAAAAAGTGATAAATTACCAAAAATTATATCTGACTTTCCTGTATTATAAACAATATACTGCAAATAAACTATCAAATATACTTTTTTTGAAATAAGTTATTGTCTCTGATAGATATCAGGTTCGTTATGTAATTAAATATAAATATAATAAGTACATATAATACCATACAGTTGGATAATCTTATACTATTAAATGTGCAATTCTTGTATATAATCTGAATCTCGGAAACGGCACCAACGATTTCCATGAAATTTAGTATGCAGGGAATTTTGGGGGAGTTAAAAAAATCTAGCAAGGATTCATTTTTAGAAAATGTCGTTTTATCCCAGTTTTTAAACAAAGAAAAAATATCGTTAGAATACGAAGGTAATTTTCGCAACATTTTGTAAAGTTGTAATAGCTCGGGTGGGAAATCGGCCGGTCGCAAACGACCGAAAAGACCATGGTTCAAATAATAATAGATCAACTATTATTATTTTTTCTTTTTTTTTCTAATTGCACTCGTTATTTTTCTTGTGTAATGTTTTTAATGTATGTAAGATCGAAAAATATTATTTATATTTTATCATTATTTTTTAATTTTTCTTTTATATTTGTATTTTTATATTTTTTATCATTGTCGGTAAAAAAATACTATCCATATTTTATAAATATGTAATTTGTATTTAAATAAGATTTCCAAAAAACACGATTTACCAAAAATACCGAGCTAAGCTCGGTCACCCGGGTACTAAACAATTAATTATCGAAAAATGAAGCGTGTAAAGTTTACACTTTAAACAAATATTCCTAATATATTTTCACTATTCACCTAAAATAACCTTATGTGGATGGAAAAAACTACTTTTGAACTATTTAATTTTTTAACATTTTTTTTAAGATGGACTAAAATTTTTGTATTTTAACGTAATAACATTTGTACGTGGATATCAAAAATCGCATTTGACAAATCTAGCTTAGTAATAATTTTCGTAGTAAAATTTTTCCTTCTGTTTTTTTTTTTTGTCAACTCTGTTAATAACTCTATGTATTTACGAGTTTTTCGAATATTTACTTCGTACGTAACTTTTTTAACGTAAATTTAATTTTTTAACCATTATAATTTAAAAAAATGTATAATTATTATT
This sequence comes from Melitaea cinxia, assembly GCF_905220565.1. Lineage (NCBI taxonomy): Eukaryota > Metazoa > Arthropoda > Insecta > Lepidoptera > Nymphalidae > Melitaea > Melitaea cinxia. Next base: position 8,111,324 of record NC_059423.1, read on the forward strand.
CATCAAAAATATAGTGACGCAATGTATAAATTATTTAATCGAAAGATTTTAAATAAGCTACATTTAATAATTAACTAAACAGTTCTTACATAAATATTCATATTCTATATATTTTTCAATATAATAATTACATATATCAAAATAAAATATAGCCTATCTTTCAAGTTGGATCAAACTGCACACGGTGTTTAGTCTAGGAGTCCATCGCGGACGAACAACGTGACACGTAATTTGTATATATTAAGATAACAATAAGAATATTAATTAAAATAATAAAACTAAACGTAGTTTTTAGTTAAAAACTGCCTTCTCAAAATCTGCCTGCTAGGGATATCTCCTTTCTAACAAAAAAAGAATTATCAAAATCGGTACATCCAGTAGAAAGTTATGCGGTATAATACAACGTAGGTCGACGAAAAAAGCGTCAAGTAAAAACGCATTATTAGATATAACTCGAAAAGTAGTTGTTAGATCTCAAATAAATTTAAATGGGACCAATTGGCACACACCACCTTTCGATTAAAAGAAAAATGGTCGAAATCAGTCCACCCGGTCAAAAGTTCTGATGTAACATATATTAAAAAAAATACAGTCGAATTGAGAACCTCCTCCTTTTTTGGAAGTCGGTTAAAAATTAACCTACCTTGAGAAAGAAAGTACGGCGTCTCAACAGCCTTATACGTGTTTGGAGTGTGTAAATAAGCTCCTAGGGCCCCCATAACTTGCAAATAAGAGCCCTCCCTCGGCACAGGCCTTATTTCGTTTGACACAGGAAAATATTTTGGTTCTCTCTCATAATCGAATCTCCTGGGATCTGGCTGTTTAAACTGTCTCTGTCCTCGGTACAAAATGTCCTCAATCAAAAAAGAAGTTTTAGAATTCTGTTCTTGACGATTCGTATCACCGGGGGAGTCACTGCGTGTTTCTTCCATTATTATTGATATTTAAAAATCGAAATTATTAAAAAAAAATCACATAATTTAAACAAAAAAAAAGAACTCTACTTTTTTTTAATTTTTTTAACTTCACTGACAGTTATGAAAACTTTTTTGACGCACAAATTTTAATTACAAAAATATTTATTTAATTTTGGTAAAAATATGAATTTTAATAATCGATGATTATCAGCGGTAATAGTCGGTAATAGTCGTTTTTCTCGTTGTTTGGTGGAAACGAGACGATTTGCCCGCGGACTGAGATAAACTGTCGTAACAGGGGTTGAATGGGGACGGGGTGGTACGTGGACGCCCACAGGGGGTGGCGTTAGACCGTACGGCACTTTTTGTGCGGTGTTTAAGTGGTTTTTTATTTTGATGTTTTTTTAACAATCGAAAAATAAATTATTTACTATATATTTAACTTTTATTTTAAATCATAATTTGACTTTAATTTTATTTAGCTTTTAAGAGAAAAAGATAAAAAATATTTTTATTTTAATAAAAGAAAAAAGTTCATAAATTTTGTATAATTAATTATCTAAATTTACTTTTATACTTACGGTATGTTTCGGTACCTTAAAATCAACAATCAATCAATGTACACAAAAATAAAATTTAATACCAGTAGAATACGTGATTGAACAATTTTTAAAAGCGGTCCATGCTGTCCATGCAGTTGTTTTTGAGTTTTTCCATTACAAACAAACAAAAAATCAAATCTGAACGGTTTATAATATTACTATATAAATAGAACAAAATAAAGATAATAAATAAATATATACATAGATAAATAAAAACAATTTATATATAATTATGTTTGCTGGCAAACGAAAAAAAAAACCGACTTCAATTTTCATCAACAACGTAGGTAATATACGGTTTAATGTTTTTGTTGATTCTTTCGAAAAGCGCTGAAGCAATTCCCATATTACCTCTGTAACACGATCTACTTTACAAAAAAAGAATTATCAAAATCCATTCAAAATTGGCGGAATAATCACGTGACAAACATACAACAAAATACAATCGAATTTAAGATCCTTTCTTTTTGAAGTCGGCTAAAAGTATAAACTACTTATATTGAAATAAATATCTTTACACACTATATAAAATACTCAAAATTAAATTGAAATATACAAACCTACATACATATAAATAATTTAAACTTATGTATATCATACGAATTGAAAATGAAATAAGTCGCGACTTAATGTTTCATTTTCCGATGATTTAAAGCTAGGTGTGCATAGCTTGATACGTGAACATTTTTACTTATCCTGAATTACCTAAGACCTAATTTAAGGACAGAAACATTTAGACATTGAAGTCCAATACAGTTCCAAAAATCCTGAAATGATATTCAGTGACCTAAAATTATGATACAAGATGTAAACCTATTTTTTAATTATTTATTTGAAGAAACCCTACTATTTATAATAATTTCTATCAAAATATTGTCAATCTTGAACACTTCTTTAATTTTAACAATGTCAGCATGTCATTTTCAAACTAAAATTGCTTGACTTTACCAGTCATCGAATCAGAAGAAAAATAAAGTTACTTCAGACTTGGCTCCGGCCTTTTGATATATCAGTACGAAACTTACAAATTCAAACTAGGCTGTATGGGTTATAGTCCTTTGCCTTTCCCTATTGGAGGTAAATATTAAAACAACAACAACTAAAATTGCTTTTTTTTTATACAACTAGGTCGGCAAACAAGCGATACCTGATAGTAAGCGATTACCGTAGCTTATAGACGTCTGCAAACCAGAACCATTTCAAGTGCGTTACCGATCCTACCCCCAATTCCTTCTAAGAATTCTGGTCATCTTACACACCACAGGAACACAACACTGCTTGAAAGCAGTATATGCTTGTTGCGTTCACAGTAACAGGCGACTGTGAAAGACAGATTGAAGTATTGGGCCGGAACTACTCTAAACTAATTTTAGTATGTTGTGTCGTAATATATGAGTGCCTAAAGGCTATTTAGGTTGTTCCATACGAGGATAAATGCATCCTAGTAATATTTTTTTCATGTAATGCACTGTCAACAACTTATCAGATATCATGAAAAGACAACCTTCGAACTCTAAAAGCCCTAACTTCACAAAATCTACACCTCAATCAAAACTCGTAGCGTAGCCGTTTTGCCACCACATGCGTTTGCCACATGAAGAAGAATTCGGCCATTATTTATTACTTCTTTGGTTTAGAATAGTTAGTAACGAAGTGTATGTATGCCTTAAAACCAACTTTAATAGTCATTTCACAAATAAAATTTAGTTAAGGCTAGCACCGATTTGGAAGTCGACTCTGCAGAGAAGAATCAGCAAAAAACTTGGCAGTAACTGTTACTCTCTTTAAAAAACAGTTAACCATTTACAAATAATTGTGTTTGCTCGCAAACGAAAAAAAAACCGACTTCAATTACATCTACAACTAATACATAATAGTAAGTCTTTTAAAAAAATTAAATTATAACTAGCTGACCCCGCAAACGTTGTTTTGACATATATTTTACAAAGTCCCTTAACCCCCTTCCCCCCTTGTAATTTAGGGGTGTGAAAAATAGATGTTGTTCGATTCTCAAACCTACCCAATACGCACACAAAATTTCATGAGAATCGGTCAAGCCGTTTCGGAGGAGTTTAACTACAAACACCGCGACACGAGAATTTTATATATTAGATAGAATTATGTGCCTGTTTCATCAGTTATGGATAACGCTATTCGACAGAAAACAGTTTCCGACAGCTTAAAGTTTATGATTAATTAATCTTTTAAACCATCGAAATCTACTATAGTCATGAGATATTTCTATTTATATATATTAATCATAAGGTTGCCGTTTATCAACTGAGGAGAAACAGAACCTACTGGCGTATTTCTACCTCCCGCTGTCAAAGTCTATTTGCAAGATAAACTTTATCCGCAACTTAAATAGAAAAGATTATCTAATAATGCTTTTTACTCAACCTTCTCCCACCCGGAAAAAGAGTCCATACCTATGCTCATCAGAGGAATAGGCTGAATCTTTTTATACAATTTTATATGTACAAAAATATATGTTTGTCTGTCCCAGCCTTACAGATTACATATCGTATATCGTAAGGGTTAAATTCCCGTAAGATGGAGCGGATCATCCGATGCAGAGCGTCTGTACTGCGCTTGATATAGTTCGATACTTGTGAATAATTTAGTGTTTATTTTACAAAAAAAAAGTAACATAGAAGTTCAACATCGGAATTGAAATCTAGTGAAATAGTTACGCTGTGTCCTCGGGGTGACATTTTACTCATGCAAGAAAGAGATAAATATATCTTTTTACTTTTACAGTAATCGTTACGGAGCAAAAGCAAACTCCAGAGGTACAGAGCTAAAATATGCACTTTATTTGCGTATATTACTGTAGGGGCAACTAAATTTTTTTACTTTAGTCGTGTGGTCTAAAGCACACTGGTTTTTTAAACAACTAGGATTTCGTCATGTAACATCCCACTTTTTAGGCCTCTTTCTCCATGTAGCTGAAGGATCGAAGCTTAATCCACGACTCTGCTCCACTAATTGGCGGATATATTCCCTACTACGAGTAACGATCGCTATCAGGTGTACATGATAACAACCGGAACCGACGGCTTAACGTGCTCTCCGAGGCACGGTGAGTAGGCAAAAAAATTTATATTAATTAATCCATAATCCCAAATACCAAAACTGCTTACAGCTAAGTTCTCACCCCTCACCCTTACCCTTATCCAGGGTAAGGGGCGTGGCCTGACCAACCCTCCAATCAGAACCTCATGCGCAGTCACGTTTTCAATTCCGACCAATCGGAAACCACCAATTAGCGCTGAAAAGCTTCCAGTTTGGGGTCTTTTGAGGTCACTTGCTGTCGTTACTAGTTTTGTAAGCGTTTATTGTAGAATTTAATATTACGACGCGGTTTCACTCGCTAATTTTGAGATTTAGCGTGCGTATGAGCGTTTAGGCGTTATATGTCAAGCAATATATAAATAAATTTATAATTATTGATAATTTTTACGGATTTTCTTTCGAGTCTACTCAGAAAAAAAAGTGTGTGAGTGAAATTCACACACGGCAGAAGTGAAACTTCTGAAAAGTCGTAGGAAGTTAGGCCGTTGCTATATGTTCTATCGACGATGATCTACGGTCTCGTGAAAAAGGTCGTAAGCGCCATGGAAAACGCTTCGCTTACGCGTTTTGAGCACTAATTTATTCTATCTCATTCACTCCTATACATTTATGTGTTTCTTTCTTTCTCGTGACGCAACTTTCGCTTCATCGAGTTTCACAACAAAAGAAGCTTTACTTCAAAATCATTTTTTTTATTTAAGCTAGATTCAAACGACTTGTCGTTTTACGAAGAGTAATTAGCTATGTTAACAATGTGAGGCTAGGATCGATTTGGAATGTAGAATCTGTTTAGAAGAATTTGTAAGAAACCCCGCAATTACTCTTGTAAACACCACCAATACCTACTACCGTCACATCCAAATAGTAACATCTGCACAGATAATATTCGTATTTAACTTTTAATATCATGCAACTTTCAAACTGTTTATATAAATATAATACTTTGTTTGGTGACCTAGAGAATCGATTTTAATGAAGCTTGTTATAATAATAGCTGGAAATGGTGAATAACACGCTAATTATTATCCCGATATTTCCACGGTTTCTGTAATCATGCGTGTAAATTCGCGACGTGCGGCTTGTATTATCCTGTAGGAACATTTTCTTTTTAGAGTAAAATAATGAAATTAGATAAATTTATGTATATACTAGCGACCCACCCCGGCTTCGCACGGTTGCAATGCTGATACTAAATATGCTACAGAATGTCTTTATTTATAGTGTGAAGCTAGCTTATGACATGGTTATTAACATAACAACAACATTCAAATATGCATCGTTAGATTACACGTTGTTACAGAATGCGTTGAAGAAATATAAAGGTTCACTGCTCGTTCCCCGTAGGTGATAGCGTGATAATATTTAGCCTATATGTTGACCCGACTTCTTAATAATATTCGTGCCAAATTTGAAGTAAATCCATGCAGTACTTTTTGAGTTTATCCCGGAAATACATACAGACTTGCCTTCGGTATCGATTGTAGATCACACCCCAAGTATTCTTTGAAAAAAATATTCAATGTACAGTTTTGACTTTCCTACCATTTTATTATATGTATAGATTATAACAATTGAAGCAAAAACTTTTTACCCTTTTTTACGAAAATTGCGCGGACAGAGAAGAATGACATTTCGCACACTTCCCGAGTAGAAAAAAGGTCAGGCTCAACCAGATCATGTATCTGGACCGGATCAGGATAGAATAAGGCATGTCTGATCCGTCAAGCTCTATCAGGACCAGGTCCGGTCCAGACAAGGATAGCCTGATATAAAATATAATCAAGTATGGTAAGGCATAGTGGATAAGGACCAGGTCCGGTCCAGACAAGGATAGCCTGATGTAAAATATAATCAAGTATGGTAAGGCATACTGGATCAGGACCAGGTCCGGTCCAGACAAGGCTAGCCTGATGTAAAATCTTACCAAGTATGGTAAGGCATACTGGATCAGGACCTGGTCCGGTCCAGATCAGGATGGCCTGAAAGAAATGACGCGAACTGAGCCTGAATCGCGCTATTAATGTTTTTAAGCGCGCTTAGTATATATACAGTTATCAGGACAATCTAGCAGGGAGTCCATTTCTACACAGTGGAGCAGTCGTAAGTAATAGGAAATAGTAGTTAGTAGTTAATCATTAAAAGTTAATAAATAAAATTTAATTAATAATAATAATTAATTAATAACATAAAAATAAATAAAAATAATTAATATTTAAAGTAAAAACATAAATAAGTAATACATTGGAAAAAATAAACGGAAATAAATACCATAATAATTATGTTAAGTAACATATTTATAATATCAATTCGCTTTTTTTTTGTCAAACAATTTTTTCAAGAATATTCGTGTTTTTTAAAAGGACTGGACCGAACCGGCTGATCCTGATCTGGACCCGATCAGGAGTTCTCATCTCATCCTGATCAGATCCAGACAAATCATCTGCGTTACATGCCTTATCTAGTCCTGATCAGGCATGCCTGGTCCGGTCCTTCTAAGGAAGACGAAAAAATTTCTACTCGGGTTATAGTATATATAGAGGAGTGCAGAATGCCAATATTTTTTTTTAAATTATGCATAAAAATACACTAAATCAATTTAAAAAACATTACACATACACTACTATGTATTTGACACACACACGCATATATACTCTTTTGTTTATTATTATAGAAGTATAGTCATTGACAACAGAACCTTGATAATGTTCAAACTTATAATTTAAGTTAATTATGGTCGAATTTCGACCACTGGGCGACCGCTAGTATATTTTACTCTGTATAAATAAAATGCCGAAATTTGAACGCGGATAGCTTCCGAATAACTACACTAAATCGGATATTTCTTATTTTGTGATCGTTCTTGTCTAGGACTAGGTTCGTATAATAGAAAATTTAAAAAAAAAACTGAACTACGCCGAATGAGCTAGAAATTTGCAGAGGGCCATATATTAAATTTAGAATGATAGGCGGGCCAGATACAAAAAAAATAGTTATATTGTTTTCTAATGTTTACGCGAATTTTACTCATTTAATAAAACACTTTTTTCGGATTTTATCGCGGTTTTTCAATGGTTGCTGTAAAGTATCCGAAACGTCGGGAATCAAAATTTAATAATAAACCGCGATAAAATCCGAAAACAGTGTTTTATTAAAATAGTTATAATTATTATAAAATTTTATTTATTTAATTATATAGTATATAATATATATACGGTTGATAAAAATCGCGGCCGATCGCGGGCCGTATCTTTAGCATCCCCGCTTTACACTCAACAGCCAGGATTGACTCCTGTGTCGGGGGTTCCGGAAACACACATTACACAACCACAAACATAAATGTGCCCGATATAAAAAATGTTTGTCATGTGCAAGGATCGACTAGCGCCACAGCCAGTGCTGTGACCGCTGTGCCAACGCGTCGTCAAATATTATTATATATATTTTGCATATCATTTTATTCCTAATATTATTTTAATAGCGTTTTTATATTCATAAGACAACCCTGCTATAGTCCATTATAATGCTCAAATAACTAGTTTGTTAGCAACCCGACACATTCAAAGAGGTGCTCCAGAATCGCCGGATGCAGATAAGTCACGATCAGCTCTGATAAAAAGCGAGTACCTTTTATACGTCTAATAATTATATCAGCCAAGTTTATAGAAGGGTTAGTGTTTGACTCTTCCACAATAAATAAAAATATAAATAAACTAGGTGTGCTCCGCGTTTTCGCCCGCATTAATTTAAGTTAAAAAAAGTTACTGAAATATTATATACCCTATTATAACCTTTACCGGTAAGTGGACTAGAGATATTTTTAACACACGCGTGTGTCGTTTTTTCTTGAAGTAACTTAAATCTAAGGTAACAGCCGACTTTCATGTTATAAATGTACATAATAAGTATATAAATAATACCATGTTACAGCCAGAGAGGAGCAGTAATCGAATCTACAGCCGACATAGCATATAGCACGATCACTGCAAGCTTCGATAACAAGCTAGTCAGGAAGACGAGTGAAAACATGGCGTGTTCTATCAAAATCTTCATTGAGTTCCCTTGACTCAAGCGCGATTAGATTAAAGATATGATATATTATTATAAGTATTTTCAAATAAAATTTTCTATTATCAGTACAATTTTAATGTAAATTTATATTAACTTAACAAAGCCTTTTTTAAGCATTTATTCATATTTTCATTTGAATAAGACATAAAGCTATGATCAAAATCAAAATAAAAAATTACTTTATTCGAGTAGGTAGACTTAAAAATGATTTTTGTGTCATTTTACACTTTAAAATTATATTAATTTAAATAAATTAAATAAAAAAAAATATTAAACGAGGTATGATTAAAATAACGAGGTATAATATAAGTATCAAAGTAAAAATAATTCATATAATTCGAACAGACAAACTTGAAAACTACTAGCAGTTTAAATAAGTCTTCCACTTATAAAGCTACGTTATTCATAATCAGCATAGGCTATAAAACAACACACCGTGACTAAAGCCCACGTAACAGTAGCTAAAGTGTCAGTGTGATGTCAAGTGTAGTGACAAAGTTGAGGTCGTGAGATGATTAAAATTCCCAGGATCGATACGTCGAACTCACGTAGGGATATCAAGAGCTTTTCACGTATAAAAGATAAATTATCTATCTATGTTTAAGTATCATTGAAAATATGTTATCAATCAAGTGGTTTTTGGACAGTTTTATTGTCTTTTTGAATGTAAGTTAGATTTTTTTACAAACAATAATCATCAAATTAGTGACAATTCATTGAACTTTTTAACCGACTTCCAAAAAAGGAGGTTCTCAATTCGACTGTATTTTTTTTTATGTATGCTACATCAGAATTTTTGACCGGGTGGACCGATTTCGACAAATTTTTTTTAATCAAAAGGTGGTGTGTGTCAATTGGTCCCATTTAAATTTATTTGAGATCTAACAACTACTTTTCGAGTTATATCTAATAATGCGTTTTTACTTGACTATTTTTTCGTCAACCTACGCTGTATTATAACGCATAACTTTCTACTGCATGTACTGATTTTGATAATTCTTTTTTTGATGGAAAGGAGATATCCCTAGTTTGGTACCATGATAAGGAAACCAGGATCTTGATGATAGGATCCCAGAGAAATCGAGTGAAACTCTCGAAAATCCGCAATAACTTTTTACTAGGTGTACCGATTTTGATAATTTTTAATTTAATGAAAAGCTGATGTTCATCATGTGGTCACATATAAATTTTATCGAGATCTGATAACTACTTTTTGAGTAAACTTTGATAACGCGTAGTTACTTGACTATTTTTTCGTCGATCTACGTTGTATTACTCGTCGATGTAATTGAAGTCGGTTTTTTTTTTCGTTTGCGAGCAAACTCAATTATAACAAATAAAGCTTTTGAAATTTCGAATTTACTAAACGAACAAGTGCAATAAATATAAACTTGAGTCCTCACCCTTCCGGAGTGGGGGGGGGGAGTCCGGAACACTACGGCCGTTTGTTACGGATCATTAGAGCTCGTGTCAACATTCTAAAGCTAATGACGTTTGCAGTATTATATCTACGCATTTAGCCTTCATACGCATGTATCCCACTGATGGGCAAAGGCCTCTTTCTCTATTCAAGATTGAAGCTTAATCCCCCACGCTGCTCCACTGCCGGTTGGCGGATATATTCCCTACTATGAGTAACGATCGCTATCAGTGTACATGATAACAATCGGGACCGAAGACTTAACGTGCTCTCCGAAGCACGGTGGGGAGACCCACAAGGACAAACGTCGAAACCGGAAAAAAATATATATATCGTTCCATAGCTTAATTGGCTAGAGCGCCGACACGGTACGTCGGAGACGCGGGTTCGAACCCCGCTGGAGCGGTCAATTTTTGATTTGATATTCAAAAATGTTTAGAATTCGTAATGTGTGCGTAAAACAAAAATAAAATAGTACATATTTTTAAAAATCAAATATCAATCCCGAGCGGAATCGAACTCGCAAACCGCCGGTGTTTAATCGACTACTAGTACCATTACACCAGAGCGGTTGTTATTTATTAGTATTATATCTATTGTCAATCAATAAACCAAAATTTATTCTAGATCATCATCATCATCATTACAGCCTATACAGTTCACTGCTGGACATAGGCCTCCACAAGTTTACGTCAAAAATAACGTGAACTCATGTGTTTTGCCCATAGTCACCACGCTGGGCAGGCGGGTTGGTGACCGCAGTACTGGCTTTGTCTAGATAGCTATAGAAAAATAAATTGCTGAGATTTATGTACGCGCATTAATTCCCAACGATTGTATTAATTTGGTGGATTGTAATAATTATATTTTAATGGAATGTGTTAAGAACGAAACCAGAAAACGTCAATGTTTTCCTAATAAATTGTTTTATACTACCCTATGGAAAAAATCACATAAAACATGGAGAAAATTCTCATACCGAGTTATAAGAATCTATCAGATCTCATAGACTCTCATAGCCCTGTATATTTTTTCCATAGGACAATGTTGGAGCATGTAATAAATACTTAGTATTTTGACAAAACAAAATCTATTTCGGCAAAGAAATTGTATAAATCGGTAAATGAAGTTCAATCAATAGTGTCTTAAGGTGTTATCGTGTAACTGTATTACATATATTATGTATATTAATAGAGCGACCTAGTCGCCGTAGCGGCAAAGCTCTTCAATAATTAAAGAAAAAAAAAAACTACTTTATGAAATTATCTTTTTCATCACAGACTTATCATACATAGACTATACATTTTTGAATATCATATCAAAAATCGACGGTTCCAGCGGAGATCGAACCTGTATCTCCGACTGACCGTGTCGGTGCTCTAGCCAATTAAGCTATGGAACGATGTACCCGCTAGATCGAAATTTTTGATATGATGATTTAATAATAATATTTATTCGGTTTAAGCGAACCGGCGCCACGGGTACATCATTCCATAGATTGATTGGCTAGAGCAATGACACGGTCAGTCGGAGATGCAGGTTCGATCCCCGCTGGAACGGTCGATTTTTGATATGATATTCAAAAATGTTTAGAATTACTAATGTGTGGGTAACACAAAAATAAAATCGTACAAATACAAAGACTTTACATGAAAATCTTACGCTTTTTTACCTTACGGACATTTTTTGCCGGCTAGGGTACCCCTCCACAACGCCCCACAAGAAACTTCGTTCCAAAAACAATATAAAAAAATCAAAATCACTTTCCCATACAAATTTAATGTAATAAACAAACAATAAAATTGTTACACATCGCCAAATTTAGCAAATCAATCGCTCAATTTGCGATTATTGTTAAACACAACCTACATTATTGAACGTCGGTGCACGCGTCGCCAATCAACTCCCGCCGTTCCGTTTAAACTGTTTTGACAGAAATAATTTGATTTTTAACATAATTGCGAGGGGTTATCAGAAGACGTGAAATGTGTATTATTATTAATTTATCTGATTTGGGCCTTTTGATTGTGTTAATATCGGATTTAAGGGGTACAATCCCCCCTTTGCAAGCAATTAATTTTGCAATAAGTCTATTGCTTACTACAAAGGTGCATTCTGGAAAAATGTAATTATTCTTAATCAGACATTTTAGTATACAGTAAGTTGTCCCAATGTACGAAAATCGACCATTTTTGTACCATTCTCAGTCAAAACACTGATATCTTGGAGTAGCAGTCCAAATAAAGTTTAGAAGAATTGACGATTAGTCCACGGATAATAGGAGAATGTAATGGCTCATTTTTCGTCCAGAGGATCAGTATTATTCAACTAGGGGGTACTGCCCATATTGTTACCAACATTCTACACGAATATCGTTTATACTACATTTATATGCAGGTAAATAATTAGTTTTGCGTTGTATTATAAGTGCAAATTATTAGAAAAATTCATGTTTTTTCTTTAGTAACAAGCCGGAAACTGACTTCGTTCTAAATGTAATGAAACATAAAACTATCATTAGTAGAAAGTTTATCCGCCTCGTATTTAAAATACTATAGTATTTTAAATATAAATCTTCTAACCGAGTGTTCTCAGCAAAATCTACATTCCAAATCAGTGATCATTTCACTTTTATTAAAAATATTATGTACCCAAGTGCCGTGTGCAACGAAAACTCGACATTTCTTCAGAAACCCGCTCAAATAAAAACTAGCTAGCTAAAAATATATCAATATTTAGTAATTACTAAAACATATCGCTAATTGTAATTGTAATTTATCTTTTATCACATTTTTGTTGTTTTTTTTATACAAAGATATTTCCACAGGCTTATAATACCCGTACTTTTACCTACTTGGTACCTACACTTTTTTTTTTTCTTTTTTTTTACGTGGCGAAAATCCATCATGGATACCCTCCAGCACGGGGGCGCCAGAGGGTTATGTCAGACTCCTACTGACTAAAAACCACCACGTGTGAGCAGTCGTCCGCCTGGGTGGGGCGAGATGGGGTCGCGTTAGCATTCGCCATCTCACCTTGGCGGTAGGCCCGGATAAAGCCTCCGGGCCCCGGCACAATGGTTGGGTGGCCTCGCTCACAACAAGGCCACCCCTTAGAAGTGTGAGGCCGTGTCGCCCGGCCGGCCGAAGTCCCCCGACTATCGGCCGGCGACCCCACTATTACGAGGGGGGGAGGAGGTGGGCAAACCGTCTCCTCCTTGCCCCCGTACGTCTGCGCCGGAGTGGGTCAGCGGAGACGTCATTCTCCCTGGCCCGCTCCGCGGTCTCCTTCTGCGTCATTACCTCTTCGCAGAAGGAGACCGCCGCCTGCCACGATCTCTCACTGTCGAGCATGGCTTTTACGACGCTCGGCAGTGAGAGATCCCGTCCGAGGACCGCCGAAAGCGCGCGCCGCTGTGACTCCCACGCGGCGCACACCTCCAGCGTGTGGAGCGCCGTATCCTCTGGTGCCCCACACTCGTGGCAGGCTGGAGTCGCCTCCCGTCTCGCGATTTGGTGCAGGTACTTGCCGAAGCACCCGTGTCCGGAAAATACCTGCACACTTGGTACCTACACTACTGCAACTTACATTATCATTTCAGCCTATCGCAGTCCACTGCTGGACATAGGCCTCCCCAAGTTCGCGCCACACATCCCGGTCTTCCGCAATCATTATGAAATTATTATTAATAATAAATTATTATTACCTAATATCATTAATCATCATCGCTTACATTATGAAAACCAATTATTCTATCTTAGTGTCCCTAATGCAGACGTGAGTCAACCGACCAAAATTACTCCAATTTAATTGATAGCTTACATCATTTCGTTAGTTAGATAAAATGAATATAATGATATAATTTCTCTCTCAATACGTACCTATCTATATAAGCAACCAAATAAGAGGCGTATACTTAAGCAATTTACCCTAAAAGGAAACACTCAACATATTCTTAAGTATTTTCGTCAAAAGAATGTTTTTAAAGTCTAAAGATCGTTCCGTGACAGGATATTACGAACAATAGGAGCTAACAACCCTTAGTTTAAGAAGCGACACGCGCGCGCCACGCGGCTGGTAGCGGAACTAAGCCCTTGTAAAATGACACCAATTGTTTGTTTTGCAGCTCAAGTGCGGATTAGGATTATGTGGTTTTTATGTATAATTAGACTCTGGAAATTGTTATACAATTCTTGGATATGATATAGTATGTACAAATATTGATACGGGTTATAGAGATTAATAGGTTTCTAAGCGCACAAGGTAAAAAAACTACTGGGTGGGTTGCAATTAAGTTTCCTAAGTTTTATACTAAGAAAAAATATTACAATATCTTGATCGAATATGAAGTTATTTAAGTTTAAATAACAACGAATATTGTAGAAGTGCCAGCTTAGTGACATATGTTTTATTAAAATCGTTTAAACGTATTTTTCTTACTATTATTATAAATTTGAAGGCTAGAGTGTGTTTTTTACTTAATCATGACAATATTGAACAAATTTCGATGAAATTTGCAACAAAGATAAGTTTAATCTGAAAGGCTACTTTTTATCCAGAAAAAAAAAGGTGTGTACCATGAGATTCATTACGGCGTCATTTTTGTTTAATAGTAGGTTAGGTTTTTTTCCATAATATCTAGACATATCAAGACAGTATTTTTAATACTATTATGGTAAAATCATACGTCCCACTTGATGGTGAGAGGCTACCGTAGCTTATAGACGCCAGCAATACCAGGAGCTCTGCAAGCGCGTTGTGGACCCTACCCCGACCTTCCCTGAAGGTCTCTTACTCAAACAAGGACACAACACTACCTGATAGAAGATATTGGATGTTCGGTAAGGTTGATATACTTCTGCAGTCTCAAGTTCAAATTTTGAGCCAGATATTTCCTGCTATGCACCGTCTCAAAATATATGTTTGTATTAATACATGTATGTGTTGTGTTTGTAGTATGTACTAAAAAAGCACTGGCTACATAATTATCGTTTCATCTGGGTCATTCATGGCGTAATGAATGTGTCTGTATATTTTGGAGTTTGGTTATATTTTGTTATGAAGAAAAATGAAAGAATTCTAAGAGATTGTATGAGTGTTATATCATACATTAATCATGTATTTAAAATTTGTTTTATAATAGGTATCAGTCAGTTCAGCCTATTGCAATCCACTGGTGGATATAGTCCTACCTAAGTTCACGCCAGACATCCAGGTTTTCCGCATTCCTCATCAAAAAAAGTTACACCCGTGTTTAATTCACTCGTGGAAACTAAAAAAAAACTAGTTTCTTTTCTAACCGTCTTAAATGAATTAATAACATCAGGAACGGACAGACAGAAAAGAACATCTGTCGATTTTCTTGTCGATTATTCTCAGCTGAACCTACATACCGAATCCAGTTTCACATAATCTATAATTAATCTATTATACTAATCTAATTATGAATTGTAAAATAACGGCTTGTAAGTGATTTAAATGCCTATTTAGACAAAGATTCTGAATTTGATTTTGTAACATTAACTATAATTTTCTAATCAATACATATAATAAAAATGTAACAGATCGCTGTCTGTACATGGAAGATATATGAAAAAAAAATATATGTGGACCTATATCAACGGAAATAGCACCCAAAACAATGATTGTTAGAATTTTTGTTCGTTTGTCTGTGCGTTTGTGCAAGCTAATCTCAGAAACGGCTTAACCTATTCAAAATCAAAATCAAAATAAAAAAATAGGTTTATTCAAATAGGCTCCAAGAGCACTTTCGAATCGTCATTTTACAAATTAAAACTTTAAAAATCAATTATTATTTTTGTAAAAGTGAAACTACCACCGATTCGGAATGTAGATTCTGCAGAGAAGAATCGGCAAGAAACTCCGCAGTTACTCTTTTGAAAAGTAATATATAAACTGTGTTTTAGTACAAAATTAGAAACATGTTGCACGAAATACAGCGTCACTAAGTCCACACATCTTTATCAACTATGTAATCCTGCACCGAGATTTAGATGTGGTCTTTACTAATATATTGTGGCAAGTTTAGCCTAATATTTATTGATTGTTTCATGTCAATCGATTCATAAATAAAAAAGTTATGCCGATTTAAAGAATCACGTTGAACATGTAAATAGTAAATATCCTAAACGCGGACGAATTAGGCACAGTTAAGTAGTCATTAGTCAATAATAACTATAACTATTTCGAAAAACGTCAATTTAAGGATCCTTTCAAGCTACCATGAATGAAGTAGTTTTTATTGTGATTTTGATTTGTCAATGACCTTAAGAGTATCAAAAGGGTCGTAGAATGAAGGGAGAAATCGTATCGTATTACAAACACGCATTTTTTTAATAATAAGGGCTATTACTGTTTTTCTGTTACTACAGTTTAGGGCATGGTTGTAGGGTATGTCTTTATTGTCATAGATTATGTGAAGTTAATCATTTGTATTTAATCTGTGGAGTCTTTTTGTTTCAAATTTTAAATCTGTCAACAAATTGTTTTATTTTTCATAATGTCTTGCATAGGAAATTTAATATGTAATTATATGTAGTGCATATTTTATTTATTTGTCTATAAGCACGGGTTAATATAACAACCCAGTTAGGATAAGAGGTAAAATAGCCTTTCAGGAAAAAGAAAGAATAGTAATATTGTAACACGTAATTTCACTAATTAAGATCTGTTATAAGTTATAGTCATAATTAATACGTATTACTAAGTTACAAAAAACGAAAAAAGTATGTAATGAAATAAATGACACTCTCTCTCATGACCATTGGTTGACTGGAAGAGATCTCTTCTAGGGATAAGTCCACCTTTGCCATCAACTATATATGTAATTTTCTGTATATTCTGTTCTTAAGTGCAATAAAGTATATAATAAATAAATCAAATAAAACGCCAAAAATACGAGAAATTATATATATTTCAATATATTTCTTCCCAACGTTTACATCGCACGGTACGACTACTGCACATCCGTATAAACCGTTATACACGTCAACCACAATCCACTCACACAAATACAAAGAAAAATATAAATTAATAAATATTGCTTTACCTTTTCTTTACAAAAATAAGCGTTATTTCAAATTATACAGAAATGATTTTTTTTTAAACATATTCCTACCATTTAGTAGAAAATTTCTACTAAATATGTAATACCATACGAAAAAATTTGGAATTTCGTTTAAAAAATCACTTCTTCGGTTGCGACTCCAGTTATAACTTATTTAATATGTTTAATTACGAAACATGTAAAAAGTACATAAAAAATAATATTGCTTATAATTATATTAAGACTTAAATAATTATATAAATAAACATTTATATAAACTTTAAATCTTAAATATTTTTAAATTCATATTTAATCTAGAAAATGATTACAAAATCATTTTAAAATCAATAAAAAAACATACATTTATATTCATAATATATATCATAAATAAAACTTATTTATTTATTTATACTTTATTGTACACCACAAATATATTACAAACAAAGCATAAAGATAGTTACAGACAGTGAAGTATAAGGCGGACTTATGGCTAATTAGCCATTTCTTCCAGACAACCCATACATAGAAAGGAAACTTATTATCTAAATTAGGTAGGTGGTGTAGATGTATAATAAAGTTACATACAAATGTCTACATCTAGCACTATCATAAAAAATACATAAATAAATAAAAAGAATAATAAAAATATAATATATATATTCTATTATAAACTAATAAAGTATGTAAGCAATGAACGTAAATTGAAGATAGCAATTAAGTGAAATGATATAAACGCAAATATACATATATTATAAACAAAATGAGAAGAAAAAAAAAAGAAAAGAAATTGCACCATATACATATACACTAAATCGTCTCCATCTTAAGATAATAATCCTTAACGTTTTTTTTAAAAGTCAACGGTGATTTGGCCTCCCTTATGGCTAAGGGCAGACTATTCCATAATTTAATAGCCTGAACAGTAAAAGACTGACTAAAGTACTTGGACTTATGTACGGGTAGCTTCAGCATAAGTCTTCGAGATGTTCTTAATTCTGAAGCTTCGCCGAGATATATAAATTTATCTTTTAAATAAGAAGGAGAATTTGGATTAAATAGCACACAGTACAACCTAGAAAGAATATGTAGGTTCCGGCGAAGGCGTATAGGAAGCCACTTGAGCTTGGAACGAAACTCCGAAACATGGTCAAATTTGCGTAGGCAAAATATGAACCGAATGGCAAGATTTTGAAGTCGCTCAAGCCTATTAAGTTGGTCCTCGGTCAAATTAGTGTAGCTCGCATCTGCATAATCTAGAATGGATAAAAGAAGAGAGTTTGCTAACATAATTTTTGTAGGGATTGGCAGAACGGACTTATTTAAATTAAGGACAAAAAAGGGACTTCAAAATATTTTAATTATTATTTTAACATTAGAGTCCTTAAATATATATATATATACGTTACACTGTTAGCTTTTTTCTGTTGGGTAATCTGGAAGAGATCGCTATTTAGTGATAAGATCGCCCATTGCACTATATGTGTCTAGAATTAAGGTTTGCTATGTATACTATCTTTAGTTGCAATAAAGTGGTTTATCATTATATATATATATATATATATATATATATATATATATATATATATATATATATATATATATATATTGCTACTGTTGGAATCCTGACACAGGAGAAAATCCTATGTTGTGTGAGGCGTTTATTTATCATTTGTTTCTTTACTTTCATTATTTATAATACATAAATATATTAAATTAAGTTATAACAGAGTCTAAAAGTATAATATGTTACAGCATAAACACAAAATTAAATTGTAATAATCGATTACTGTTACAATCAAGAAATCTATGCCGAAAAATATTTATCAAAATATACGTGAAACATTCGCATCGTAATAATCTTGCACCTTTAGAAATATTGATAAAATTAACTAAAAAATATGTGTGTAAATCGTAATTTTGATAAATATTTACATTTTAATATCATTCTTTTTATTAATATTATTTTAATCCAAATCATTTTAATAAGATCGAACTAATAGAAGACAAATGAATTTTGTTTTGTTTTATTATTTGAGAGACAAAAACTAAATATAGTTTCATAAAGAAAGTTTTATAACTATGTCTTGTGTATCTGTTTTTTTTTTCCAAAAAAAATAATAATATGTAATGTCAAAAAATTATGGAATCAAAAATAAACGCAGCGAAAAAGAAACTATAGTGATTAAAACTTTTTGCTTAAATCCTTTTTTATGATTGCATTATCTCTATTGTACCTTCTCGATTTTTTTTAACTTTTTTTATAAAAGTTAAATTTGGATTAAAATAATAACAAGATTTCCGTCAAATCGTTTCACATACATGACTAAATTAATAAATTTAACTAATAAAGATAGCCTCACAATATGACACGATTTTTTTTATATACAAAAAAATACCAAAAAAACTTATACCTAAAAAAAACCAATTTGATTCTCACATTCAAACAAAAGTTTCTATCTTTTGGATACAATTTTTTCTTGTGTTTAGCCACAAAAAAAAAGTAAAAAATTCATATGAGTGACTTCTTTGTAAAAATAACTATTTAAATATGAGTTTTAAAATGTATTATATATTTTTTTCACTAGCAACATTAATATTACGTATTATAAGTCTATAATTACTTTTAAATTTGAAAATTAAATTTACATTAAATTATAGAAACAGCACCTATTCTATCGATTACAATAAAATACAAATTTTTCTTGTATTTTTAGCTTCTTTATCTCGTAAAGAAGTAAAAAAACTCAAAAAGAAAAAAAAATATTATTCGAATTGTTATACATTAAAAAATATAAAGCAATGACTAAAAAAATTATAAAGTATAAACTTTTTATACAATCCTTACTACTATACTCACAATTGTCAGGAAAACTAAAAAAGCATACACACTCACACATTGGTGTTGAAATACCTTTATTTACTATTTAAAATACAAATACCTACTAATGCGTATGATGACGTAACCCAAACAAAAAAGTTTTTATTTCAATAGAATTCACAGAATTTTTTTAAATTAAAATTAGTATGGTTTAGGACCTTCTTACTAATCTGATTAGCGAAATTAAAAAAAAGTTTGACGTTTAAAATACCGCGAAAATATTTGTCAGTTCGTTCATTATTTTACTTAATATTTGTGTAAATTCCATTGAAATAAATATAGGATATTATTTTGAAAATTATATATTTTTATATACAACAGTAATTGAAACTACGTTAATATGAATCATTTTCAATTTTGTAGCAATTGTGGCGCCATTTTTTATAGGAGCAGTTACATCTCACTACATACCTATAGTTCTTTATGTTAGTCGACAGAAAAGCAACTTTAAATGATTTTCAAATAAAAAAAAAAAAGTTTCTTTTGATAATATGAAAGTTAATAATTATTAATTTAAGAAAACAGAAGTTTTATCACTTTATTTACTGTTATGGAGTTACATTTTTACGCATAAACCTAAACTACTTGATCAGATAGACACCTGCACAATTTTGGACTAGTTTTTAAAATAGCATTTTTTAAACTACATTATAACAAAAAAAAAATGTTAGTTAACTTTGTTCGATTTGAGATCAGAAATTTTTCGACCCAACTTTTAAGAGACTACTCTTTTTAGCTAAGCATATGCTAAACATTATTTACTTTTGAAAGCAAGCTATATATATATATATATATTATTTCGTTTGTATATATATATATATATATACAAACGAAAAGCATTAAATTGAACCACATATACATACCATTTACAAGTTACTACACAAAACTATTTCCTTGATGTAAAATTTACGATATTTTTAAGTACTTTCCTATTTTCTTTGAGTGAAAAACTTGTGTTCTAGCATATGCTTAGCTTTAGCTGGATATTTTATTAATAAAAAAGAAAATTGTACTAAAGACAAATGCAATTTCGAAATGTTTTGTCGTAATATAATACTGGTCATTGTATATTTGATAAACTATTTTTTTTTTTTTTTTGTATTGAAAAACTAATGTTTTTAGTTGGCAACATTATATATTTTTTATTACGTTTTTTTTACAAATGATCGATGATATTAAAATATATTATTTACTGATTACATTATTTAGTGGAACGTCTAGATTAAAATAAGATATTTTTTACAACTTTCTCTAAATAATACACATAGAGAAATAATAATATGAGTTTATAACTTTATTTATCTAAACGAGTTTCTATATTTGAAAAACGAATCGTTTTACCTACAACGAAAAACGGATGGTTACTTAAATATTAAAACCGGGTTTTACTGTTTGTCTGTCTGTCGGAGTTCCTGCTTTTCTGACATCTGTCTTTCTCTTTCTCTCTAACAACTCAGAATGATTAACGATAACACAAATATCCCGTTTTAATATTAATAATAATAAAGAAATGTTATTATTGTAAATTTTAATCGAATTTTTACAAATTATAAATAAAAATATTTAAAGAAAAAAACTATTTATTTCATACAGAAAGGGATTACTGTATTTACGTAAATTTTATAACTATTAGGTATTATTGATATATTTTAGATTTTTGCGTTTTTTTTTTCAATTATAAGTACTGTTTATATTGTAGTTGTAAAATTGTATAAGTATGTTTATACTTCTTGATTACACTTTGTAGTTTAATCGCATATTGATCGCGTATTATTCTTATTATTTATATACGACTGCTTTCTGTCAAGTACGATTGCTTTTTGTAAGTAATAATGTGAAAATAGTTTTTTGTTTAATATTTTCGTAGAAATTCGATTAAAATGATTTTTTATTGTTCTAAATTAAGATTACCCACGGATAAGTAACGTTTAGACATTTCTAAAAATACTGTTTTAAGCACAAAATGAATCTTAAGGCGTTATAATATATTTTCTTTAGCGATTTAGTTCTTAAATTACTTGATTTTTAGGTACATTTGGTGAATCGCTCTTTTAGTAAAAGCCCTATTTCACAAAAAAATAAAAATATTAGATTACTTTGCCGTTTCACTTTTACTTTGTTTTATAGCCTATTTTACAAAAAGAAATTTGAAATCGAAAAAAATACGGAATTCCGGTTCTTATGGAATGATAAATGAGGAAAATGGCGCGGGTAGTTGTAAAATTTTAGGAAACAGTCGCAAGACGCCGTTTGTTGGCTACTGAATTGTACATAATAAACATTTTTTTATGAAACAGGGCTATAAACGTTAATGTCCTTGAAAGTCCTGTCAGTCCGTAACATTTTTTCTATTTTTGAAACATGTTTAAACATGTCTCACGCTTTAGTACGTCTAAGTCTCTGTTTTAATTTAAACACTAATTAAAATTTATTATATTAATTTTGTTGAGAATATTACGTACTAAAAACTTAATAAATTAGTTGGCCAGTCGACAATTGAAGAAGAAGAAAAAGAAAAAGTTGACTTTTTAAGTAAGTCATTTCAAAGTAATTTTTTCTTACAAAAAAAAATTTAGGATTTTTTCGACATTTCTTAGGTCTAATTCTTTCGAGTTCTTTATCCTTTAGACTAGCGCTTTTAAAATCAATAATGAAAATTCTGTTTAATCTTCATTTCATCCAACGAAAAATACCACTTTTTAATTTGAACTAAATTACGAAAAAAATCTTCAAAATGTCCTAATCGCTTTTTTATCTTTTTTTATTATTATAAATTTTGTTATATCATATATTAAAGCTGAAAGGAAACCTAAAACTTTTACCCAACGTTTTACCCATTTGAGAACAAAAAGAAACTGCACTTGTCAACCAACATAGACTGACTTTGGCCGAAAATCATCCAATATTGGGATCTGGCTGCCCAATTGCCCAAGCATTGGCAATATCTTCTGCCCTTGTTTTTCTTCGTGTATTTATAGTGGCGTCTCTTTTCTCCATTGAAACGCGTTGGTTTTAACCGCTGGGTTGTTAGAACTGGCGCTGGCTGCTAGCGCTACCCCCGTACGACGAATATTAGCTGCTGCGTTATCTATAAATATACAAAAATAAATAATAATATAAGCCTAACAATCAACGGCCCTCACTAAGTTATATATAAATTAATCACTATTTCCTTTGGTCACGCCATAACTTGAGACTTTACTGATTTCCTTCATCCTTTTTTTAAAATTTTACTAAAACTTTGTACATGGATTTTACGTACTCTTGGATATTATCCGCCAAGGCGCAGTAAATCAGCGTGGTGAAGCTTCTACCCTTCTCATATATAGAGAAAGAGGCATATACCGAGCAGTGGCACGTTACACTCTGAATCATACAGTCATACAATTACCTAAACCATTCCTAACGTTGGCGACGAGACGCATCGCTGGATTCGTCACTATGCCATTCCTCTTGTTTTTACTGTGAACAAAGAAATAATACAGTTACTAGTCATTTTCTCCAAACATATATTGTCAATTGTCCTGTGTGGCTACCGCACTAAAGAATTTAGCCACCCCCTCTCTACCCGTGGGTGTCGTAAGAGGCGACTAAGGGATAACAAGGTTCCACAACCACCTTGGAACTTAAGATGCCGACCGATGGCGGGATAACCATCCAACTGCTGGCTTTGAAATACACAGGCCGAAGACGGGCAGCAGCGTCTTCTGTGCGACAAAGCCAGCCCTGCGGTCACCAACCCGCCTGCCCAGCGTGGTGACTATGGGCAAAACACATGAGGTCACGTTATTTTTGGCGTAAACTTGTGGAGGCCTATGTCCAGCAGTGGACTGTATAGGCTGCAATGATAATGATGATATATTGTCAATTGTCTTCATTTATATATATTTATAATAAATATGAGATTTACTCCAAGATTATGAATCGCTCTCGTTGCAAATAGCTTTCAGATCACAAAAAAAAAAACAGCAGAAAATCAATCTTCAGAAGATTGGAAATTGGAACACACCTTGTTAGAACCGTTATAGATGTCTACATATTAATCGTTTTGTCGACTGTAGTAGTCTGTGTTTATCATCATCATCATTCCAGCCTATTGCAGTCCACTGCTGGACATAGGCCTCCACAAGTTCGCGCCAAAAATGCGTGAACTCATGTGTGTTGCCCATAGTCACAACGCCGGGCTGTGTTTATTACTTATGTCAATCATTCTACGCTATATAATACTTAGATTTCTCATTTTAATATCCTTAAGCTCCATCTATTGGAGTCTGTGTACAAGTGTACGTACAGCGCCCTCTCTGTTTTCGACTATGTACAAGGCACAAGTTACCGATAAAACTCCATCCATATCGAAACTACAGTTCTGAATAGTTAGTACATTGCACACGCACGCACGTACGCACGCAGCACGCACGCACACACACTAGCAAATTTTTTTTATTAAGATACATAGAAATACTACATATATAAATCTATATATATACATAAATTACAAGACTCAAGCGGGAATCGAACCTACAAGAAAGCACGACTACTATAAACTGCGCCAACGGGCTAGTCAATAGTAGATTCTTACCATAATTATCTTTATATAATACAGTCGACTATGCATTGCGCATGTGTGCAAATGGTTTTATTTTGTTACTAAAGCTTTCTCAATAGAAACGGGTTGTCTATAAGATATAATTAGATCTGTATATATTGATTTTTTAACATACACACACACGGTCGTCTGTTCGTAAAGTAAGCAACTTAATGCTTGTGTTATAGGTAACAGCCGACTGGTATAGCTACATATATCTTTTTTTAAAATTAATATACATAGAAATAATACATATATAAATATACATATTACACCCAGACTCAGACGGGAATCGAACCCGCAATCCGCGGGACAGAAAGCAGGGCCACTACAAACTGTGCCACCGGGCTAGACAATATGTTAACTATGAAAAGTTTCTGTTATATCTCTGATACACCTACACTGTCGTATTAGTTTACATCTCATTAGTTCCAAATGTTAAATAATAAAGTAAATTCGTGCAACATTTCCTCACAACAACGCTAAATTGAAAGCTCGTTTATTAGTAAGTTAAAAAGCTTAGCATATATTAGTTATTAAGCTAATATGAACATGAACAAGCAAAACGAGAATTATTTTAATTTGTACGATTTTATTTTTGTGTTACCCACACATTAGGAAATTCTAAACATTTTTTAATATCATATCGACCGTTCCAGCGGGGATTGAACCTACATCTCCGACTGAGCGTGTCGATGCTCTAGCCAATCAATTATAAAATCATCATATCAAGAATTTCGATGTAGCGGGTACATCGTTCGATAGCTTAATTGACTAAAAGCACCGACACGGTCAGTCGAAGATGCAGGTTCGATCCCCGCTGGAACGGTCGATTTTTGATATGATATTAAAAAATGTTAAGAATTATTTTAATATTATTAACCGTTTATTTTTTTACATAAAAAAATAATGATGTATTTAATAACATAAATATCTTAAATATGTAAAAATCACTCTAAAAGGAGTCTTCATCTAAAACTTTTTTCAATATTAATGTCAAATATCCTCATGCAAATATAGGATGTCCGACTGCTAGCTGCAGTCTTTCAAATGACCATGTTCCACGTAAAAAAAAGTCCTAGCCCTAGCTTTTTTAAATTTTACATTGTCTTAATATACGATCGGGCAATGTAGTGCTGCATAAGCCGTGTGTAATGAGCGCGTAAGGGAACGTACCCATACTACGTGGCCCGTTCAGGGAGGTCTTTAAAAATACCAGTGTAGTTTTTTACATCCGTTAAGTGCGTATAATCACTTTATGGTGAATTACATCTGTTGAATTCATTGCCATTTTATTTCATTTCATTTGACATGATTCTTACACAAAAACATACACTGTATAAAAATATGATTATTTAGTTCCCGCTCATAATACATAATTTATCTAAACATATATTTATACTAGCTGACCCCGCAAACATTGTTTTGCCATATATGTTATTAACCCCTTAACCCCCCCGCCCCCATAACTTAGGGGTATGAAAAATAGATGTTGGCCGATTCTCAGACCTACCCGATATACCGACAAAATTTTATTAAAATCGGTCGAGCCGTTTCGGACGAGTTCAATGTTTAACACCATGACACGAGAATTTTATATATTAGAAAAATAAATAATAACACATACGTACACATCTCTCGTTTATAGTTAAAATGATTTAAATGTTATGGTAAACACTCGCAGCAGTATGGAATGGTTGCTTCAAAATGAAAGTTTTTGTTCAGCCAACTCGTGCGCTTCGAAATATATAGCTGTGGAATTTTTAAAGCGCTTCGTTACCATTTTTTTTTAAAGTAGGATACAGCAGTATTTTCTCCATAAAAATTTGGAGCAACCCCATTAGAAAAGTACTTTAGATACCCACTACAACAACTTTCTGAAGTTTTGAAGGCTATATAGCACAATAATCCTGGTTTCCCATATTTGACTTCTATTACCAATATAGGCAGAAGATATCTTGTCCAAAAGCTAGCGAAGTCAGTTTGGGGTAGTACCTTAACCTTACAGAAGATCACAACTAAACAATACTGCTTTCAAGCAGTGCTGTATTCCTGTGTGAGTAGGGTGACCGGAGCTCCTGGGGGAATTGGGGTCGGCAACGCGCTTGCGATGCTTCTGCTGTCGCAGGTCTATAAGCTACGGTAAGCAGTTACCATCAGTTGAGCCGTACGCTTGTTTACCGACCTATTTATATATAAAAAAAAATATATATATGGGTGTATATCTATCTGATTCAAAACAGCAATAAAGTTTATTTTAATACCACCATCAATAACTAAAATAACGCCCCACATTACATAATTTTAATTATAACATTATTAAAATAACGATCAATATCGAATATTTATTATAGCTATATGACGTCATTAGACATTCAATATGGCGGACTATAGTCACCACACTGATAATGACTGAGTCTTAAGACACTATATTGCGACAACTATTTTAATTATTATTATAATTGCTTTGTCTTTGTATTTAAAGTAAAAAAAGCTCTAAAAATCCCACAGCGTAACATTTCATCGATTACCCGTCCTTGTCACTCACGTTTTCTTAAATATCTTCCCACTCGCTCTCCCCAAGCTGCCGATAATTCTGTTGTACGCGACCCTCGTCGATAACGTCACCTTACTACATATATATTTATGAAAAAACAAATACATAATATACGCCTATTGCATAAAGATAAGCTGTGTGGCTACGGCAGTAAAGAATACAGTCACCCCCTCTCTTCCCGTGGGTGTCGTAAGAGGCGACTAAGGGATAACACAGTTCCACTACCGCCTTGGAACTTAAAAAGTCGACCGATGGCGGGATAACCATCCAACTGCTGGCTTTGAAATACTCAAGCCGAAGACGGGCAGCAGCGTCTTCGGTGCGACAAAGCCAGCCCTGCGGTCACCAACCCGCCTGCCCAGCGTGGTGACTATTGGTAATACACACAACTTCACGCCATTTTTGGCGTGAAGTTGTCGATGTCTATGTCTAGCAGTGGACTGTGATAGGCTGAAGTGATGGTGGTGATGATGATGATGATGATGATGATGATATAAATAAAAATGAATAGATGTATTCATAGAAAAAAATGACAAAAATATACTAAAATTATAGCCTAGACTATAACACAAATACTGTAAGACTTCTTAAGATACTTAAAACTTCTAAATACGAATGCATATAATATGCATCACATTGTTTTTTTATGTCATGTCCTATACAAAAGGTTGTCTGGAGACCATGCTTCATTCATTTATATTTTTATTTTCGTCCCTTTTATAGGTGTATGAAAAAAAAATTCATTTATATCAAACCTTTAAACATAACCACCATTTTTAGATTCGGATAATTATTTACCTAATTATCAAACATGCAATAATGATAGCAATATTTTGAATATATATATATATATATATATATATATATATATATATATATATATATAAATGAATGTTTTTCTCTATGTCCTTAATAGAATCGTAAACGATGCATTTGATCATGTCATGATCGTTAGCAAAGTGTTGTGCATGAACCCACAAAGGTTTCTGAGTTGGTACGACCAAAAAATAAATAATAAAAAGCGTAGCAACGCGCGCATGGTACAGCTAGTTACTTATAAAATACAACCCACGTAAAATAATATATTAATATCACGTAATGAACAACGCATAAACGTATATTATAATATTATACTTGTATCTATAAAGATTATGTCAGCTTCATGAGTTTAACAGGTAATCTCGAATCTTCATACAGGTAACACAGTCATACAGGTAACACAGTCAGTCATACAGGTAATACAGTCATACAGGTAACACTAACAGGCTAGGCTAGTTGGGTAATTTATTTACCTGTCCTGTCTCTCAGCGGCGGGCTTGTCTCGACCTCTTCCGAGGATGATGCGCATGTGCGTGTCTCTGTTGAAGTGTGTGTCAGACACCGCCGGTTGAACGTTGGTTAGGCTGGGCGGTTGCGACCCTGGGGACAGTGGGTTCTATTAGCTAGCTTTTAAGCAACTAATTCAATGTGAATATGTGAGTTAGACTTATAATAGTTTAATTTGTATGATAAATTTTTTGATATGATGATTTTAATATGTACGATTTTATTTTTGTGTACCCACACATTTTTTTTTTTTTTTTTTATGTCACTAGGTCGGCAAACAAGCGTACGGCTCACCTGATGGTAAGCGATTACCGTAGCTTATAGACACCAGAAGCATCGCAAGCGCGTTGCCGACCTAATCCCTAATCCCCCCAGGAGCTCTGGTCACCTTACTCACCAACAGGAACACAATACTGCTTGAAAACAGTATTATTTAGCTGTGATCTTCTGTAAGGTCGCGGTACTACCCCAGTCGGGCTGCTCCATATTTTGAGCAGGAAATTCCTGCTGTGCCCTACCTCAGTTAAATTCAGTCACATTAGGAATTCTAAACATTTTTGAATATCATATCAACGGTTCGCTTAAACCGAAAATAAAAATCATCATATCAAAAATTTCGCTCTAGCGGGTACATCGTTCCATAGCTTAATTGGCTAGAGCGCCGACACGGTCAGTCGGAAACGCGGGTTCGAATCCCGCTGGAGCGGTCAATTTTTTATATGATATTCAAAAATGATGATTTTATATTGGGTCTAAGCGACTGTGGCGCCATCTATATTGGCTTTTAATTGGCTAAAGCACCGACACGGCCAGTCAGAGATGCAGGTTCAATCCCTGCTGGAACGGTCGATTTTTGATATTAAAAAATGTATATAATAGTTTTCTTTTTTTTTCAGATATCCACAAGAAGATACGAATGGCAATCCTTTTACATGCAAGAAGAGGATGCGAGGAGACTTTGTGATGAAGCTCGGTGTAGATGTAAAGTGTTTACCCCTTACCCTATTTTAAAAGAATATTACTCCAAAACTACTAACCGTTTGATGGAAATACTTAAAAGGCTAAAGAACTAAGGAAATTCTTCAATACATCGACACAGACTCATTTCAACCTTTCCTCTCTGCCCCTCAACCCCATGGGGTTACTACCCTATTACTCCAAAACTACTAACCGTTCGATGGAAATACTTAAAAGGCTAAAGAACTAAGGAAATTCTTCAATACATCGACACAGACTTTCGACGTTCTTTTCTATCTGCCCCCCCCCCCGGCCCTATTCCTGTCTCGCTCGCACTCACCCGGCTGAGGCGAGGGGCTGCGGGGCTCACTGGGGCTCCGCGGCGGGGACGCGTACAGCGGACTGGCCGCGCCGTGCCTCTGCTCTCGCCGCCTGTCCCTCTCGCACACGTAGCCCCTCAGCTCGACGTCCTGCTCGTTCGCAACGTAACTCCTGGAAATTTCACTACATATTAATGTTTTCTCGTGCTGTGTGGCTACGGCACTAAAGAATTTAGCCACCCCCTCTCTTCCCGTGGGTGTCGTAAGAGGCGACTAAGGGATAACAAGGTTCCACGACCACCTTGGAACTTAAGAAGCCGACCGATGGCGGGATAACCATCCAACTGCTGGCTTTGAAATACACAGGCCGAAGACGGGCAGCAGCGTCTTCGGTGCGACAAAGCCAGTACTGCGGTCACCAACCCGCCTGCCCAGCGTGGTGACTATGGGCAAAACACATCAGTTCACGTTATTTTTGGCGTAAACTTGTGGAGGCCTATGTCCAGCAGTGGACTGTATAGGCTGTAATGATGATAATGTTTTCTCAACAACATGTACATATCAGAGGCAGTCATTCACTCGAAAAAAACAAAGTTTAGCGCGGCTTTCAGAAGATGGCAATACTATCGAGCAATTCAAGACGCTTAAGAACACGTCACACGATTGAGATTAAATTTATGAAAATTATCAAAGCGCAGATTATTGCATTTACGGCATAGTTTCTTTGCTCGATTACCGTTCACGTCCGCGAGACGTCTGATCATAATAGTTAGTATAGGCTGTCCAGCCTAGCGCCAGCAGTTAATTAGCAGCGTGACAGTGTCCAGTACCTGAGCCGGCAGTCCCTCTCCAGGGCGCGGTGCTCCGGGATGGGCAGGTCTCGCTCGGAGCGGCGCCCACGCCCACAGCGCGCCACTTGCTGGGCAAACGACAGCGGGCTGGGCCTTTGGGCCTGCCATAGAAGAACACGGCATATTACATGTCAAAATGAAAAGTAATTTAATTCAAATTGGCTTCAAACGCAACTTCGAATCGTCATTTTACAAATTATGAAAATCTATACACAACACAGATAAAAATCAAGTTTTTGCTAATAAAGTTTCTATTAACAACAATAATTGCACAATTATCGTTACTTCTTGCTTTATAAACATTTTTGAATATCATATCAAAATTTTGACCGCTCCAGCGGGGATCGAACCCGCGTCTCCGACTGACCGTGTC
The DNA here is from genome assembly GCF_905220565.1 of Melitaea cinxia. Lineage (NCBI taxonomy): Eukaryota > Metazoa > Arthropoda > Insecta > Lepidoptera > Nymphalidae > Melitaea > Melitaea cinxia. The sequence goes on from NC_059423.1 coordinate 8,142,319, forward strand.
GGCGCTCTCGCCAATTAAGCTATGGAACGATGTACCCGCTAGAGCGAAATTTTTGATATGATGATTTTTATTTTCGGTTTAAGCGAACCGTGGCGCTGATAATAAAGCGCTTCTTGCTTTATTATCCGTCAAGTAACTTAACACGACTTTTAATATTAAACTTGTTTTTTTTTGCATTCTCTTAACTAGAAAGTAATAAATATTTATGTACCTTATCATGGACAATTTCTTCGCTTTGCTCGTGAGAACGATTAGATCCGCCGGTCATATTCGATGATGATTTAGTCGAATTCGAACTGTGGACACTGCGGCGTTTGTAGTCTGGTGAGCCTGTGGGGTGAAAATTTAAGATAAATATCCGAGCTACTGCATTTACAACAGCGTCATCTATTGGGCGAGAGCGTATGATATCAGCGCCATCTATCGGTACAAGAAACATTTACATTTACATTAAATAATTTACATTTCGATACCAACAATTTATACTACGCCAACTCGAATTTTCGATAACTTGGTTTTCTTAATGCAACTTGAATAAATGTGTTTTTTTTTTTTTTTAGTAATAATACAAATGTGAAATTGCAATGAATAAATTAAGTAATTAAACATTAAAGATACCAAATTTCAAATAAGTTTCTTAATTAATATAAAAGGTATCACGTTTTTCCCTTTTATAAGCCTCTATTGTAAAGTTCACTTTTATGAGTTAGCTTAGTATAAATTGCTGGTGTCGATTTATTCCGCTTTATAATAAATTAATAATAAATGAACGGCAAGCACAAACGTCCAGACTACGACAAACATTTCCCATGTACGGGGATCGAACCCACATTCGCCAGCGCAACAGCCACAAACCAGTACTGTGACCATTGCATTGAGGTTATTTGGCTCAGTGTGATTCAAAATACATGTTACGCCATCTATCTATATTTTGAACAACATTTATAAACTTTTTAATATTTTATCTTTCCTCGATCTCAACATTTCTAATTTTCGAAGATAGTATAGTTAAAAACGAATTGGTGAACATCAAGTTTGAACTAGAAACTAAAACTGTAGTTTTAGACATATTACCCGTTCTCCCGGGTCGTAACAAGTCCTCTGGGGGTGCAACGGGGGCTGTTAGGGGCGTGGCAGCAACAAGCGGCGCAGTGGGGGCAGAGGGCGCCGCCCACCGTTCTAAAAGGCGACAGATATTAGCGTGCCCGGCCCGCCACGCCACTTTTGCAGGTGTGCGACCTGTGGAGATTTGAAAATTTATGTAAAACAAATTGTGCGAACCGGAAATCAACTTGACAGAGACAGAAAAATTTGCTCGTCTAGCCTTATTATATTTTTGGAAAAATTGCCGCCTGATCAAACGTGTGGTGTTCGAAATTGAATGGTTTGTAAGCGAAACGAATTTTTTTTTGAATACCGATGACAAGTTTGAGTCGATGCGTCTATATGATGTATAAGTATTTTTGTTGATGAATCTGTGTGTCTGTTTAACGTACCACAATGATCAGCTTGTAAGGGATCAGCGCCATGTTGCAGTAGCCACAGCACACACTCCTCGTGACCTTCCTGAGCCGCTATACCTGTGGATATTATGTTTAATTAAAATTGTGTTCACAGTAATATTTTAAGAGGTTACAATGCGATTGAACACGATGTTTCCTGCTCAAAAATCTAGAGCAGCTCGACTGGGAAAATATCTTAACGTTACAGAGAAAATTAGAACTAAAAAAGGGGTTCTCAAATAGTTTTATCTTCTGAGCGCCCGCACCATCAACCCCCCCCCCCCCCCCACACTACCGGCCTCACCGAGCGGCGTGGCGCCCTGCGTGCAGACGGCGGCGGGCGAGGCGCCCAGCTGCAGCAGCGCCCGCACCATCGACCCCCCCGCACACTACCGGCCTCACCGAGCGGCGTGGCGCCCTGCGTGCAGACGGCGGCGGGCGAGGCGCCCAGCTGCAGCAGCGCCCGCACCATCGACCCCCCCGCACGGTACCGGCCTCACCGAGCGGCGTGGCGCCCTGCGTGCAGACGGCGGCGGGCGAGGCGCCCAGCTGCAGCAGCGCCCGCACCATCGACCCCCCCGCACACTACCGGCCTCACCGAGCGGCGTGGCGCCCTGCGTGCAGACGGCGGCGGGCGAGGCGCCCAGCTGCAGCAGCGCCCGCACCATCGACCCCCCCGCACGGTACCGGCCTCACCGAGCGGCGTGGCGCCCTGCGTGCAGACGGCGGCGGGCGAGGCGCCCAGCTGCAGCAGCGCCCGCACCATCGACCCCCCCGCACACTACCGGCCTCACCGAGCGGCGTGGCGCCCTGCGTGCAGACGGCGGCGGGCGAGGCGCCCAGCTGCAGCAGCGCCCGCACCATCGACCCCCCCGCACGGTACCGGCCTCACCGAGCGGCGTGGCGCCCTGCGTGCAGACGGCGGCGGGCGAGGCGCCCAGCTGCAGCAGCGCCCGCACCATCGACCCCCCCGCACACTACCGGCCTCACCGAGCGGCGTGGCGCCCTGCGTGCAGACGGCGGCGGGCGAGGCGCCCAGCTGCAGCAGCGCCCGCCCCATCGACCCCCCCGCACGCTACCGGCCTCACCGAGCGGCGTGGCGCCCTGCGTGCAGACGGCGGCGGGCGAGGCGCCCAGCTGCAGCAGCGCCCGCACCATCGACCCCCCCGCACACTACCGGCCTCACCGAGCGGCGTGGCGCCCTGCGTGCAGACGGCGGCGGGCGAGGCGCCCAGCTGCAGCAGCGCCCGCACCATCGACCCCCCCGCACGGTACCGGCCTCACCGAGCGGCGTGGCGCCCTGCGTGCAGACGGCGGCGGGCGAGGCGCCCAGCTGCAGCAGCGCCCGCACCATCGACCCCCCCGCACACTACCGGCCTCACCGAGCGGCGTGGCGCCCTGCGTGCAGACGGCGGCGGGCGAGGCGCCCAGCTGCAGCAGCGCCCGCACCATCGACCCCCCCGCACGGTACCGGCCTCACCGAGCGGCGTGGCGCCCTGCGTGCAGACGGCGGCGGGCGAGGCGCCCAGCTGCAGCAGCGCCCGCACCATCGACCCCCCCGCACACTACCGGCCTCACCGAGCGGCGTGGCGCCCTGCGTGCAGACGGCGGCGGGCGAGGCGCCCAGCTGCAGCAGCGCCCGCAGCGCCGGCGCGCGCCCCCGCCAGGCCGCCGCGTGCAGCGCCGTGCGCGCGCAGCGGTCGCGCCCGTCCACCGCGGCTCCACCTGGAACAGCGCCCGTATTGCACTCTTCCAACTTCTACGTAAGGGAACGTGCCCATACTACGCGATCCGTTTTTACAATCCTTCCCCCTCCTTGGTTTACTACCCGTAGTAACTAGCTAAGACTCCACACTCGCCCCTCGAATTTTCAGATAGGACGCGTTCCACTAAGCGACCGCAACGACAGCAATGATTGTAACGCCCTTTCTATCGTTAGACCTAAATCTCATGGACGTAGCGAGCGATCGCTCGACGTCATAGATGACGTCTCTGTTCGCGACCACATCGCGCCCACTTCGGCCACAAAATATAGGTTAGTCAAAGTTGGCTTCCATCAAAACGTGGAAATAAAACAAAAACAACTGTCAATGTCTAATTGTGAATGTTATCTCTCATTCCATTCGACAAAAACGCAACGAATTCCCGGGAATCCATATTAAATTAAATTTTACTCCGACCGAAATATTTACTCACAACCCACACAGCTGCATGTTTTCAACAATGCCGCCGTATTACGAGTACACCACTTGACATCTGACAGCACTTAATATGCGTTTAAATTCGCCCACAAAGCCCACAGCATTTTTTATTTTTTTTTATTTTAGTGAAACGGCAATTTCAGCGGTCATAGTCGATGGCGTTGCGAGTAGAACGTAAGTAGAACGCACCGATAGTAATTCAGAATTATAGTTTAAATATTTTTTTGCAAACAGAAAAGCTAAAAACAAAATATATTGGCTCACGTTTGTCTATATTAATATGAAAAAGCGTGAGATTTTTCTAGAAATTATTGACTACGTAACGCAAACCTAAGACTCCCAGCCCCTTTAAACCAGCGGAGTATTTTTAAAGACCCCCACCCCCCTTGAACGGGTAACGTAGTATGGGTACGTTCCCTTACAATACGAAACGAAACCGACTTCAACTACGTCGCCCGGTAATACAAAGTTATTAGTGATAACTAAACAAAGTAACCGTCAGATCTCGATTAAATATAGATGAGACAACACGACGAGCGCTACTTTTTTTCTTTTTTTTTTTGATTAATAAAGAATATTCGTCGAAATAGGTAAAAAGTAGAGGTAGCACATATAAAAATACAGTAGAATTGAGAACCTCATCCTTTTTTTGTTAGTCGGTTAAAATTGAGATCTGGAGACCAAACTAACTCCTAAATCATACAATAATATAATCTACACAGTGGCGTATTTTAAGGCAAAAGCAGCATAGGTACTAGGAATGTCTCATTTCATTTTTTTTTTTCAATTATAGCAAAAACAATTATCGATGTTTGTAAAAATCGACTCTGGGCCATGGCCCTTTTGACCCTAGGGTAGTAGGTAGGGTAGGGTACGGTCATACCTCTATTAAAGAAGTTACAAATATCACTACATCAAATAAAAAAAAAGGGTGTGTGCACTTATGTACGCACATAAGAAGTTATACTTCATTGGCTAGTTCGTTGACTAGCAAACTTCAGGGTGTCGGTTTTTTGTGACGGCGTGCGCGCGCAACGTAAAAATTTACTCTTATCATTTTTCCCTAGCGCAAATAAAAAAGTATAACTTCAAAAACAAACTCACCAACTTTAACCAGCATGTTCACCATCTCAGTGTGACCCTGCCACGCGGACACGTGTAGTGGAGTCCGGCCCTGGAAACAAACACACATTTAGTCTCTCATTCAATACGACAGTACAAGTATATCACGTCGGTGGGATGCGAGGCCAGGCCATACCACACCCGAGGCTAGGTGAAGATCAACAGCACAATAAAGTCCGTGACCAGTTCATCGAGTGCCACATTAATTAAGATTTGGGCAAAATATAATAAGCTTAATCATTTAAATATATAATCATTACACGTGATTACAGATTACAAAAATTAATCAAAAAAGCAACCATATTCAGCAATTAATCTAATATATAAAATTCTTGTGTCCGCGGTGTTTGTAGTTAACTCCTCCGAAACGGCTTGACCGATTCTTATGAAATTTTGTGTGCATATTGGGTAGGTCTGAGAATCGAACAACATCTATTTTTCATGCCCCTAAGTTATAACGGGGGAGGGGGGTTGAGGAAGTTAATAACATATATGGCAAAACAACGTTTGGGGGGTCAGTTAGTAATAATCCCTAAGTTATAACGGGGGGGGGGGGGGCTTAAGGAAGTTAATAACATATATGACAAAACAATGGTTGCGGGGTCAGCTAGTAACAATGTATAGCAGTAGAGCGCGAGCACCTCGGCGTCCCCGGCGTGCACGTCGGCGCCGCGGGCCAGCAGCGCGCGCGCCATGGCCAGGCGGTTGTCCAGCGCCAGCACGTATAACGGGGGGTCAGCTAGTAACAATGTATAGCAGTAGAGCGCGAGCACCTCGGCGTCCCCGGCGTGCACGTCGGCGCCGCGGGCCAGCAGCGCGCGCGCCATGGCCAGGCGGTTGTCCAGCGCCAGCACGTATAACGGGGGGTCAGCTAGTAACAATGTATAGCAGTAGAGCGCGAGCACCTCGGCGTCCCCGGCGTGCACGTCGGCGCCGCGGGCCAGCAGCGCGCGCGCCATGGCCAGGCGGTTGTCCAGCGCCAGCACGTATAACGGGGGGTCAGCTAGTAACAATGTATAGCAGTAGAGCGCGAGCACCTCGGCGTCCCCGGCGTGCACGTCGGCGCCGCGGGCCAGCAGCGCGCGCGCCATGGCCAGGCGGTTGTCCAGCGCCAGCACGTATAACGGGGGGTCAGCTAGTAACAATGTATAGCAGTAGAGCGCGAGCACCTCGGCGTCCCCGGCGTGCACGTCGGCGCCGCGGGCCAGCAGCGCGCGCGCCATGGCCAGGCGGTTGTCCAGCGCCAGCACGTATAACGGGGGGTCAGCTAGTAACAATGTATAGCAGTAGAGCGCGAGCACCTCGGCGTCCCCGGCGTGCACGTCGGCGCCGCGGGCCAGCAGCGCGCGCGCCATGGCCAGGCGGTTGTCCAGCGCCAGCACGTATAACGGGGGGTCAGCTAGTAACAATGTATAGCAGTAGAGCGCGAGCACCTCGGCGTCCCCGGCGTGCACGTCGGCGCCGCGGGCCAGCAGCGCGCGCGCCATGGCCAGGCGGTTGTCCAGCGCCAGCACGTATAACGGGGGGTCAGCTAGTAACAATGTATAGCAGTAGAGCGCGAGCACCTCGGCGTCCCCGGCGTGCACGTCGGCGCCGCGGGCCAGCAGCGCGCGCGCCATGGCCAGGCGGTTGTCCAGCGCCAGCACGTATAACGGGGGGTCAGCTAGTAACAATGTATAGCAGTAGAGCGCGAGCACCTCGGCGTCCCCGGCGTGCACGTCGGCGCCGCGGGCCAGCAGCGCGCGCGCCATGGCCAGGCGGTTGTCCAGCGCCAGCACGTATAACGGGGGGTCAGCTAGTAACAATGTATAGCAGTAGAGCGCGAGCACCTCGGCGTCCCCGGCGTGCACGTCGGCGCCGCGGGCCAGCAGCGCGCGCGCCATGGCCAGGCGGTTGTCCAGCGCCAGCACGTATAACGGGGGGTCAGCTAGTAACAATGTATAGCAGTAGAGCGCGAGCACCTCGGCGTCCCCGGCGTGCACGTCGGCGCCGCGGGCCAGCAGCGCGCGCGCCATGGCCAGGCGGTTGTCCAGCGCCAGCACGTATAACGGGGGGTCAGCTAGTAACAATGTATAGCAGTAGAGCGCGAGCACCTCGGCGTCCCCGGCGTGCACGTCGGCGCCGCGGGCCAGCAGCGCGCGCGCCATGGCCAGGCGGTTGTCCAGCGCCAGCACGTATAACGGGGGGTCAGCTAGTAACAATGTATAGCAGTAGAGCGCGAGCACCTCGGCGTCCCCGGCGTGCACGTCGGCGCCGCGGGCCAGCAGCGCGCGCGCCATGGCCAGGCGGTTGTCCAGCGCCAGCACGTATAACGGGGGGTCAGCTAGTAACAATGTATAGCAGTAGAGCGCGAGCACCTCGGCGTCCCCGGCGTGCACGTCGGCGCCGCGGGCCAGCAGCGCGCGCGCCATGGCCAGGCGGTTGTCCAGCGCCAGCACGTACAGCGTGCTGCGCCGGTCCGCGTCCAGCGCGTCCACGTCGGCGCCGCGCGCCTGCAGCGCCGCCACCGTCTCGAACTGCCCCTCCAGCGCCGCGAGCCTGGGGGGGGTGTATATACAGTGAGATGATACAGAAGACGTGACTGCATCATTTGCGATGGTGATTTGGACGAAGTCGGGATATTTATCGTGTCAGTTTATAAATGGAACAAAATATTATAATTAGAGGAGATACGGGTAAGTTGTCGCCCGAAACATTAGCCAACCTTTTGTGAAAACGTTTCTGAAATAGTCTCGATAGCAAACTGTCGAATAGAATTTTCGTTGATATGTAACTAACAAAGTTATGAAAAAGTAACCTCTAAATAATAAAGACAGTGAATATAGCCAATGGTCAATTCCTTTGAGAATATCCATTTACGTGTAATTAATTACACGAACTTATCAGAAAGAGACAGTGACTTCTAAATAATAACGAGTGTAAAATTACCGTAACGCTGTCTTTCCATCGTGGGCCCTCTGATCCACGGGGGCCCCCCACTGATCTATGAGTATTTCGACTAGACGCGTGTGGCCCTCTTGCGCGGCGAGCATCAGGGGGCCTTTACCATCGTTATCGGCTTCGTCCACTTTTGCTCCCGCCTCTAGAAGAGCTTCGCACACTTCTATGTGTCCTGATGATAAAATAATTTTATTAATTAAAATAAATGTTTGTGATCACATCTAACAAAAAAAAATAAAGTCGGATTGAAAACCTTCCTTCTTTTTTTGAAGTCGGGGTAAAATACATTATTTGAATTTAACTTTACATGTTTAAAATTGAAAATTCGATTTTTACCTAATATCCGGCTTGAAGGACCATATTTTTCAATATTCGAAAACAAAAATATACGTGATACGCTTATAGTAAAGTGACTAAATCATGTACAAAAAAAAAACACAACAATAAAATAATTACACAGCATAGAACACTCGGGAAAACAAAAAATCAAACATAACCATAAAATTACGTGTATTATAAAGTTAAAAGTACCCTCAAAAGCGGCGTAGTGCAGCGGAGTCCATCCGGAGTTATCGCGGTGATGTTCATCTAGGCCTCGGTCTAGTAGCTGCCTAACTACTTCTACGTTGCCTGTAGAAAAATCGAGAAGTTTTATAGTCCTAACTTCAAAAAAAAAGCACGCACACTGGGGGAACATACACCCAGACGTATTTACGTATACATATGACTATAATAAGTATACATGTGTCTCTCAGTCACACAACAAACAAACAAGGGCGATAAAACTACTAGCAAAAGACGGACAGGTCTTTTACAAAAATAAAAAAAAAATAAAAAAAATAAAAATCAAGGTTAGTAGTAGGTGGTACGTGTACAGTTGAAACATGAATCTATGTGCGATAAGGTCACAGCACTGGTTTGTGGCTGTTGCGCTGGCGCTTGCGGGTTCGATCCCCGCCCATAACAAACATTTGTATTGGCCATACAGATGTTTGCCGTGGTCTGGGTGTTTGTGCAGGTTTTGTGCGTCTCTCCATCGTGCCTCGGAGAGCACGTTAAGCCGTCGGTTCCGGTTGTTGTCATGTCCACCTGATAGCGATCGTACTCATAGAAGGGAATATATCCGCCAACCCGCATTGGAGCAGCGTGGTGGATTAAGCTCTGATCCTTACATGGGGAAATGGTCCTATACCCAGCAGTG